>NC_037533.1:19604687-19628916 GCF_001531365.2 Cynara cardunculus var. scolymus | reverse complement strand
TTATTGATTTGTGCTATTTGTAATTTTTATATGATTAAAAAACATTAAAACATTATCTAAATGAAATTTATTTGTTTTAATAATAAATTTAAAAAAAATATTATAATAAATATTGTAATCTCTAAAATAGATAATGCGTTTGAAGTTGAATATAACTTTTTTGAATATCTTTAGTTTTGAGAGCATCTCCAACAAATTCTTTAAAGTAAAGAAAATGAGATTTTTGTTTTTTAAATTGGCAAATTGCATGAAAAAGTAGTGTACTTTAATTTGGTTCTTATTTTGGGTAACGTACTTTCAGAACTTTCATTTTGATATCTACGATGCAAAGTTTTAAACATTTAAGCATGTGAGTAACCGGTTGATAACTAATTTTAGATTGAAAAAGACTAATTTTAGATTAAAAAAACTCACGTCACTAACTACGTCAGCAAATAATATTGCTTTGGATACCATATCACGCGCAACATCAACATGATAATCGGTTAATGATTCAATCGGTTACCCGAGTACTTAAATGTTTAAAACTTTATATCTTGGTTACCAAAATGAAAGTTTTGAAAGTACGTTACCCAAAATAGGAATCAAGTTAAAGTACATTATTTTTTAATGCAGTTTGTCATTTTTTTAATTGATCCAACAAATTTTCTATATTGGGGTTGAATTATTATTATTTTTTGTTTAATTTTTAAAAAAAATGTATTGAACTGATAAATTTATAGAATATTTTAATAATATAATAAATGTTGAAATCTCTAAAATAAAGAATCTATTAGAATCAGGGGCTGTTCAACAGTTGTTGAATGATTTTATGCAGAATGATTAAAAGACTCTTATGATACAGTGCAAAATGAAATATAATTATCTGGTAATTGTTTACAATATGGTTAAGGGAGACCCTGAATACAAAATCATTCAGAGAGTTTTAGAACCATTAAGAGACATATCTTTTTTTGTCAAACAAAATTCACCTCTTAAATAATTCAGAAACTGTCTCTAAATAAAACTATTAAGAGATAAACAAAAAACTTTGATTATCATTTTATAGAAAATTTGAAAAATCTGTTAAAAAATACTTTAAATAATAGGGACCAAAACTGAAAATTTGTTTAACAGTTGTTAAATGATTTTGTACAGAATGATTAAATAGTCAGAATGATTAAAAAGTTTTTATAATACAGTGCAAAACAAAATATAATTATCTAGTAATTGTTTACAATATGGTTAAATGAGACCCTGAACACAAAATCATTCAGAGAGTTTTAGAATCATTAATAGACAGATCTTTTTTTATCGAACAAAATTCACCTCTTAACAATTCAGAGAATGTCTCTTAAATTTTGAAAAATCTGTTAAAAATACTTTAAATAATAGGGACCAAAAGTGAAAGTCAACTCAAACCTTAGGGACCTTTTTTGTACATAGGCCCATCTGAAAATGGGCTTGAGAGATAAAGCCCAAAAAAATAAAACCGCTTGTTCGTCTTCTTCCCCAGAATTCTGTTCATAAAAAACAACTTTCTCCCAAAGAAGACAAGAAAAAGTTGCAGCAAAATTGACATCGCCATTTTCGTCTCTTTCCCTCCTCCTGTTCTGTGCTTTACCCTCCTTCCTTCCCTCTCTAAATCCGTGGGTTATTTTATCGAATTTGCGTCTCTAGTCCCTGAATTTGAATCCTATATAACTTTCAACAGATGATGCTTTACTTCACTTCCTAACCCACACAAGTATAGGGTTTTCTGTAATTAGCTCTTTCTTCTTCAATGGCGATCAGAGGTGCAGGTTTTAAGTGGTTAGTTTCATTCTACATACAATTCTGCATTTTACTTTTCAAATTTTGAGTCCCGTTTGAGTCTTTTTATGATCGTGATTGTTTGGGTTTTTGAATTTTTTGTAGGTACGATGGATTCTTTCTATCAATGCTTGCGTTTAGCATGTATCCTTTTTTTGTAATTGAGATGGGGTTTCGATATGTATGTTCGATTACGTTTTGTTTGTTTTTGTTTTCTTGACGATTGTGATTGAATAGAATCATGGTTGTCTTTAGTTGGGAGCGTTACCATCTTTGTAAATTACCATTGCAGCTGTGGATAGCGGTTTGTGAACTTGATCTTTTTTCGAATTCTTGCTTCTTTTTGTTCGCCTGGATGGGGATTTGCAGAGACTAATTTGTGTTTTTGATTCTTTGAATAAGGTTGATTATGCGGCCGTCTTTGTTTTCCGCCTCTTGATGTTTGTGGACAATGCGATCGCGGCTGGAGTTGGATTGTAAGTTCACCTTTTGCTCCAACTGTTCGACGAAATGTCTAAACCATGAAATGAGTAACAATTTGAAACGAAAGTTCTTCAAATGTGGAATTTGGGTTTTTTGTTGGTTATAATTAAGATTAATCTTAGTTTACTTTGAATTGGCAAAGCAATGGAGAACTTGATGACATCAAATTTGATTAGGGGATGTATAACGATTAATCTTAGGGTTTTAATTTGACATGGGTAATTTAGTAATTTACCAATCTTGTTATGTCTCCGACCTATTTTGGTGGGATAGAAAAAATGGATTTTTGTCTTATCCACTGTCTAATGTTGCGTCAAACATGGACGACAACAGTGACAACAAGTTTTTATAGCGTCCCATCCTATCCAACATGCCAAACGCACCCTTAACGGTTTGTGGGATGCTAGTGCTCATTAGTGCTTCTGGTCACAAACGGATAAATCGACATTTATTGGACTTCATTGCGAGAAATCTATTGCAAATCGAGTCAAGATACAATCTTTTTGCCTTATAAAACACAAGTTTATGGTTTACGTTGTGTTAGTGGTAGATCGGTTGTCTTTTTCATCATAGATGTTACGATAAAAGCGTTCTGTTTCATTACGATCACCAATAATAGTTCACGAATCTCATAATTAATACGCATATTCCGAAATGGTGCAGGGATATCAGTCGGCAACTAAGAGGCCCGCATCTTTTAGGAAGAGTTTTGGTTCTGTCTATCCTCTATGTGGTGTTATATCCCTTTCTTTGGGCATGGAGCGTTGTCGGGGCTATATGGTTTGCTGGTGCAAAGAACTGTGTACGTTCATCGTTTTTTATTTTCTTTACTAAAGTAGAGTGACGATGCTCGACGCATTAACCTGAATAACAGATTTGTGACGTTTATGTCTGAAATTCTCGCAGTTGCCTGAAAAAAACCAGAAATGGGGTTTCATCGTGTGGTTGCTTTTCAGCTTCTGTGGACTCGTATGTCTTGCTGGTATTTTTGTTAAGAAGGTAACGTATAATCTCCTCTTGCTCGTATGTAGTTCGGTTTTTCTGAAGATATAATCATCGTTTCAATTTACGAACAATCCTTTTTGCAGTGGTTAGCAAGTAGGCAAGATCATTTACGACGTGCTCCACAGGGGACTCGTATTTCAGCATATGGGGTAACTTCTATCTATCTCTTTCCGTTTTTCGGGATTAAACCGTGAGGAAGATTCATCGAAAACGTATAAGCTGCATGGAAACTTTAATGTTTTCCAAAATAAGCGTCCATGTGTCTATTTTCCAATTCTACCCAGATGAGGAATTCATTGATCCTTGTATTACCAAGGGTAAAATTGTCCTTTTAGTCGATTAAAAGCCGTGATAATTACACATTTCTAAATCTGTTTGTTTCTGGTAGTAATGAAACCGCGATATTGGATTTACTTCCTTTGTTGGAAATTCTATATTAGGTATCCGGGTGTTCGGAATAGAAATATCCCAGTCGTCCATGCTATTGATTAAACAGATTGTAAGCGCCCATACATGCTTTTAAGAAACCGTCACAAAATTAAAGAAAGATGATAAAACCAAACGATCCCAGTGAATCCGACATGAAGTAGGAGTCGGTTTTGGGGAGGGCAAGACGTATGCAGCCTTGACGTCTACCCTAAGGAGCACATAGTCTTTCTTGGAGGTTTCCGAGTGCTCTAAAAATTTCCGATTCTCATGGTGACGTGTGTGAAGTCTTAAGATTTCGATCCAATGTTTTTCTTCGTTCTTTTACAAGTAACCGTATCTTTTTTCAGGTGTTGGTCAATATGATTCGTCAGCCAGATCGGGTGTTCGAAACTGCCGCTCAAGAGATGAGAGGCATGGATCAAGATGCTACATATTATCCCGGGATGAACTTGTCCGATTCCCAGGTAATCCGAGTGGAATTTTGATATGGAATCAAACCAAACAAACCCAATAAATCTCATACAATAAATTTATCTGACATCTGACTAAGAATTCGAGTCAGATGTCAGATAAAATTTACGGGAAATCTCGTTGGAAGGTACAGTGTTATTTGTAAAGAAAGAAACATACCGTGCTAAATGGGGAACTTCTTCGTTGTTTGATGACTTCTGAAATTTTGCGTGTAGCGGGCAGCGGTGGAGACGGTGATTCAACGACTTCCGATCTTCGTTCTGAAAGCGGTTCCGCCAGATTGTAGCGACTGTCCAATTTGTTTGGAAGAGTTCCATGTCGGGCAAGGGGTAATATTTCTTTCCGATTCGTGATGGATCTTCAACAGATTTTTTATAATTTCTCGAAAACAAAAAAAGCAAAAAAGTTTAAATCTTTGTAAAGAATTACATTCAACTCCAACCGTATTTTTATTTTAGAGATCTCTAAAAGAAAATACGACAAATATCTTTATTTTCTCCATTTTGGAGAATCTACTGTTATCAACTCCAACTAGTCGAATTGCTATACAGAAGACTTGACCGATGACCGCAATTACGTTCCAGGTTCGTGGCCTTCCATGTGCTCATAACTTCCATGTGGCATGTATCGATAAATGGCTTAGACTAAACGTCAAATGCCCTCGATGCCGATGTTCCGTCTTTCCCAATCTCAACCTAAACGACCTATCCACCATCCCGGTTGATCCCGATCGTTCAACCGTCTCAACTTCTCACCATATTCGAATCCAACCATCTAGCTATCTTGTCAGAATGCAGAGTTTTCTCCTTCCAATCCGCTCAGAAGCCGCACAGCCGGTCGACTCCAGTCCTAGCTCGAACTCAAGTTCAAGCTCCAGCCCTGGTACCGCTTTGTTATTTGTCGAAAATGGAGGTGAACCATCCTCGAGCCATGGTCTGGGTGCGATCCTGGAGCCTGTACAGTGAATATTTCAGTTGGTTCTCCCTAATTCAATGAATTGAGGGAGTAAATCTTTTTGGTTCCGTTTATGAGTTTTAATGTAATTTGTCTCAAATGTATGTTCAAACTTCAAAACCAGTAATGACAAATGATCTTTCATATGCGATTATGTCGAATTTTGATTTGATCATATCTTGGCATGCATGTAGTCGGCCCGATCTGGCTACCCTCAGAAGGGTAGGGCAGAGCGGGCATCTGTTTGAGGCCCAAATTTTTTAGTATTTAATAGTCCATTGAATTTAGAGTAATTTACATTTTTTATTGCTATTTTAATCTTTATTTTTGAAAATTATGATTTCCGTTCTTGTGGTTTATAATGCTTTGTTGTTTTAGGGGGTGTTTGAGATTGCTTATTTGAAACAACTTATGATTTTCTAGAAAAACACTTATCAATTTATTATAAGTCAGAAGAGTTTAACTTCTTCAAAAACTTCTTATTATTGGTTTGACACCGGTATAAGTTGTTTATCCTGACACTCAAAAGTGTTTATTACCGATGCCACATAGCAATAAGTTGTTTCTATAAGCAATCCCAAACACCCCCTTAATCCCTTCTACTTAAAGGTAGGTGTTAGGTTCAGGGACGAAAATAGTAAGAACAAACTATAAGGATGAAAACCATAATTTTGAAACCGATAGGGACGGAGATCGCAGTTTTTGACAAACCAAAGGGATGAAAAACATAATTTACTCTAAATTTAATAGATAAAAGCGTCTCAAAAGGAACTAGTGACAACTAACGAGAGTGGGTGAAGATATACACTGGGGCACTTCTATTCTAGGTGGTGGCATAACGGAACTAGTGATGAAAGTGAAACAACAGGGACGATACATGTAATTAATTCATTTGGAGGATTTAATTTGTAATTTTCATATAACCACAAGGATCAAATCTGTAATTTACTCTTTAATATTTAATAAAAGAATTTCTTTCGACTTAAAATAATTGTTCATAACCACAAGAGTACCTTGCGGTGCCTGATTGGTTTGAGCTTGGCTCCAAATGTCAAAAGTACCAGAAGAACCTAATGTCAAAAGTACCAGAAGGTCTTAGGTTCAAATCCAAGGAAGAATAAAAATTCCCTTGTGGCCACGGAGGTTCAAATGCGGTGACTCCGAACTATCTACAAAGCAGGTGGTCGCCCTAGGATTAGTCCATAGCGGGTTGGATATCCAGGTTAAAAATAATAATAATAATCATTGTTCGTATTTTAAATTTTAATGTGTTCCAAAATACATGTTTACTTTCGAAATTTGTTACTTTTAATTTCATTATCTAAAATAAAAATCAAATTAAATTACGTTACGTTACTTTTTCATTCAATTTACCCTTCTTTTTATTATTAACTTCCTATTTTTCTCTATTAAGAGAATAATTTAGCATAACTGTTGAAGCAATTTTTTCTCAAATCTCCAAATTTTTTAAAATAACGTAGTTGTTGAAGATGTTATTAGCTTGCTATTTTAATTGGCTATTGGTTTCTGGTTATGTTGGCTTATTACTATCTGCTTTCGCTTCTACGGTAGGTCTCAAATGAAGTACCAAACACGACGAGAGATAAACAACGTTTTATTCATTCATTCATTCATCGTGTTTTCGCAAGAAAAACACAAAACTATTGCAAGGCGACATTCAACACGGATTGAATCCCGAACCATTGCAATGTGATATCACAAAACCTTATGAGGTCGTTAACCGGTTTCTTCATCCGTCGAGACAACATCGGCTACCCATCCGAGATCGGAAGTGACATCCAAAAAGTAGAGCATGAACACTAAGAAAACCGAGGAAACGAACATGGGTATAGCGCCAAATAGCCATAGGAAGAGCGGAAACGAGAAATAGAAAGCACGGAGACCGAGAGACCAGAAGTAACTACCGAAGTTGACGGTGGCGGCAACGTAGGCGGTGGTGAGGTGGTGGCTGGTGAAATTGGTGATCTTTTTGTACGGAACGTTGATGAGCATGCTCGCATGGCTGAAGTATCGAATCGATTGAACGTTCATCAAGAAGGCTACTAAGAAACAGATGGTTATGCTGAAGAACTTGAGGGTCATTCGGAGCTTGGTACCCTCACCGAAGGTTATGCCACTCCAGTGGTGGTTGGTGGTGGTGGTGCTGCTGCTGGTGTTGCCGCCATGGCCGGTGACTCCTCCGGTCATGAGAACGGCGATCATGGAGCTGAGCATGATGGCTGTAGAGGCTAATAGGGTGGATGCCATAATGTTGTTTCTTAATGTTTGTACTGCTAGAACTCCAGTCTTTTGTGTGTCCTGCGTATCACCGAAAGTTTAAAATATAGTTTTGTGTGTATACCAAGTATCGTTTGGTTAGAGGTATTAAACAGTAATAAATGAGAATGAAAAAAAAAAGAAACTGTTTGGTATTATATAATATAATGAGCTCATTTCCCCTTAAGTCCATTTTCATTTTTTGTCATTTTCATTTTCATTCCCTAGCATGAACCAAACAGACCCAAATGGCAGGTTTATTTGATAACCGTAAATTATTTCGTGTTAGAACCAATTATTCATAATGCATTATATTTGTAGTAACCCGTCCTATATGGATAAATATTGGATTTGTGAGCTTTAAGGAGCTCCAACAGGTTCCTCAAAATTTCATCAAAATACAGAATAAAAAATCCAAATCTTCGAAGAAATTACATTCGAGTCCAATAACTTCTCTATTTTAAAGATTACAACATTGATTATATCATTGGAGTCCTACATCAACTATACTTCGACCAATTCTTTTCTATATATATGTTGGAACCTCCCTTTTTTTTTCAAAGGGTTCTTTTGGAGAGTGATACGGGTTCCACATATTCTCACAAGTTTAACATAGTTTTTAGAGTAAATTTTCCTAAAACTGTCTTAGGGGCCGTTTACCAAACGCTTACCGGGGTAAACGCTTACCAAGTAACATTACCTCACCAGATGAATATGGCCAAGAGTCTTACTCAGTAAGTGAGGACGACAACTCATACCACAATAAGCGCTTACCGGGTAAATTGTTGCATACGATGTTGTTTTTTAGACTAAAATCTTACCCGGTAAATAAATAATAGTGTTAAATTTTACCGGTAAGCACTTACCGGGTAAGTGTTTGGTAAACGACCCCTTAGATGCTCTAAGTACTTCCAACCAAACACCTAGTTACCGGAGGTACCACAAGTTAGCTCACACGCAGGGTTAATAAACACACATTATTATACATATGCATGTGTATATATATATAGGTTGGTTATTATACAACCATTGACATTTATACAACCAATACAACCCAATCTCAATCGTCCATTTCATTTTATTAACATGTGATTTCATAGAAGTTTTATTGTTTCATAATATAAAGTATTGATCATAATTAATATACCATATTCATCTTCTATAAATATTCAAATCATAATAAATGAACTCTGATCATTTCCATAAATATCTCAATATATTGGGTTGGGTTGCATTAGTTGTACAAATACAATATGTTGTATTTGAAACAAACTCTCTCTCTCTCTATATATATATATATATATATATATATATATATATATGCATAGTATCGTATGAGAAAGAAAGTTATAATGAAAAACATGAATTTCTTGATCACTTTTAATCTAATATCATGTCTATGCATAAATTGGATATAGAAGTTGATCTAATAAAAAATATATGCTTACGTATGTGGATGCATATGTCTATGGATGGTTTCTTTTGGCACATATACACATAATACATATATATATATAGAGAGAGAGAGACACACACACACACACACAGAGACGTAAGGTGTATCTGGAATCATCCAATTCCCCCAAATTAATTAACCATGGAAATAATTTGAGTAAAAAGCAAGAGATCTGAGATACGATTCCATATGTAATTGCATTCAAACGAAGACACATGTATATATAATGATACCTCCATCATAGAAGCGACCCAAAATCGGCGATTGATTGCGTTCATTCCGACGACGGTGCGAGCAGGATTGTGACGTATCTGATAAAGTAGCCAAGCGTGATATCCAGCCATCACAAACAAGCCTAACGGCACCAACACGAAATCGAGATCATCTTTCTCCATTTTTGATCTGAAAACGAGCAGGTTGAGAGAGTTGCAGACAAAATTGTGAAGATGAAAGAGGAGGTATGCGGTGGTGGTTGTTATATACTGCTCCTGCTCTTCTCACCCTCGGGGATCCTTTTTGGATGTATTCTATAATATTCCAATGCTGATTCCATTTGACCTTTACAATCACACAATAAAATCACTAAAATTTTATATTTCACGGCTACACTAAATGCTGCAAATACTTTTTGGTAGTTAGTGAATGGTTTGATATAAGATGATTAAGTGGTTAGAATGATTAATAGATTTTTATTATATAATGTAAAATGAAATATGTTTGTTTGGTAATTGTTTATAATGAAATTAAAATACTGAATGATTCAGAAAGGCCTAAGCTACAAAATCATTCATAGGGTTTTATAATTATTAAGAGACAGACTTTTTTTTGCCAAATAAGGTTCACATCTTAGCGATTCAGAGACTGTCTTTTAATAGAACTATTAGTTGTGTACCCACGCAATGCGACGAGAGCCGTGAATTTTAACGATTTTGAAGTTTTACTGGTTTTATTAGAGAAGGTTTAACGATGATATAAGTTACACTTGGTCTTTACATATTAATATAATTTGAATAAATAAGAGTTATGGTTCCAATTACAGTCTATCGATGAAAAAAATTGTATGACAGTTTAAAATTCAATATATTTAAAATCCAACATATTTAAACGACTCCACAAGTGTGTTTGATTTACACCAAGAGCAAATAATCAAAAGATCGAGAGCGAGACCGAGAGTTTTAGAGCAATTGAATGGGAGAACTTTTAATAATTAATGGTGAATTTAATTTTGAATCTCACCTTGGGGGATAAGAAGAAGACATAGAGGTATGAGAGGGTGAAGATATGAGTGAAATGTGTCAAAAGTATCTTGGAAACATGAAAAGAAAATATAATAATGTGCATTGGTAACTTGTAATATATGTTATTTTAATTGTAAATTAAAAGATTTTAAGACTAAATGCATAAAGTAGTAATACTTAATGCATTATGAGTTGTTTTTA
Source organism: Cynara cardunculus var. scolymus (assembly GCF_001531365.2). Classification (NCBI taxonomy): domain Eukaryota; kingdom Viridiplantae; phylum Streptophyta; class Magnoliopsida; order Asterales; family Asteraceae; genus Cynara; species Cynara cardunculus. Next base: position 19,618,611 of record NC_037533.1, on the reverse strand, counting down.
AGACTTTGTGCATAAATGTATAGTACTTTGTGCATTAAAAATTGTTTTTAAGACTTTTGATAAATTTGGTTTATAGGGTAATATAGATTAAAGTGATAAGTGTAAGAAAGAATTTGAACTTTGATCATTTTAAATCTCAAACCAACTCATGAATTCTGTTTTAGAAGGAAATTGATTTGGTATATCTTATTAGTGTTGATTTCTTTTCAATTAAAATTGATCAAATGGTGAAGACGTTGTTTACTTTTCTTACCGAAATCCAACCCTTGTAAATATTGAGTAAACTACAAATTTGGTCCATGTGGTTGGTCGTAAATTACACTTTATGTCTTTGTAGTTTCGAAATTATAAGATAAGCATCGTGGTTTGTAAAAACATCCGAATTTGGCCCCTCTTCTAATCGCCATTACAAAATTCCATTAAACTCAGAGCATTTTCATCCTTTTATTGATTGTTTTTTGTCTTTTACAAAATGAAAATTGATCTTATGATTTTGGTCTGTGTGGTTTTTGATTGGGTAAAAGACAAAAAAATCGATAAAAGAAGGAAAGTACCCCCCCCCCCCCTCATTTAACTGGATTTTTAATTGTTGTTAGAGGAAGAGATCAAATTCTGACGATTTTACAAACCATGGTGGCGATCTTGTAATTTTGAGACTACAAAGACAAAAAGTGTTATTCACGACAAACCACAAGGACCAAATTTGTAGTTTACTCTTAAATTTTTTTAGAAAAAAGGTAGCTTAGGGGTTATTTGGCGGTTGCTGAATGGTTTAGTGTAGAATGATTAAAGACTCTTATGATATAGTGCAAAATGAAATATAATTATTTGGTAATTGTTTACAATGAAATTATGGCACTTAATGGTTAAGGGAGTTTCATGATACAAAATCATTCAGAAGGTTTTAGAATCATTAAGAGGCATGTTTTTTTTTTGTCAAACAAGATTCATATTTTAATGATTCGGATGTTGCCTCTTAATGGAACTATTAAGAGGTAAACAAACAACTCTTTACTAAAACGTTAGCCTGATATAGTAATTATTTACCACTTTCTTCCAATAATATCCTTAAGTAAGTATCAAATATTGTTCATTAATATTATAATTACTAATTAATATCAATTATTAATTAATATGAATCGTAGATTCTTCAATAACATCAGTTATTACTTATTTATTAATCATACTAGTTATTTTTATATTATAATTATTATTTGTTAGGATCCAAACGTTTACTACTACGTCAAAAGCAATTGCTGGTAGAGAATGCGCAACTTATTTTCTTATACCGTAGCAGTCAACGTCACGTTTCGATTTAGAAAAATGCTGGTCAATGACCCATCATTATTCAATATATTTATCTGCCAACTAGCAAATATAACAATTTTAAAAATGTTTTAATAAGTTACATAAAAATTAAAATTACATTTTTCTGTCTTATAAATAATAAAAAATTGATAAAAAAAATTATAAAAAATTTAATTGAATGATTTTAATAAAAATCGGATTTTAAAATCTATTTAACAACTAATAAAAATTAAAATTTCAAATCTACTATGAACCTTTATACTATTATTTTGGTTCAAATAAAAGACTAAGGGGTTGTTTATCAAACACTTATCCTGTAAGAGTTTACCGGTAAAATTTAACACTACCACTTACTTACCGGGTAAGACTTTAGTCCACCAAAACGTTGTTGTATATAACAATTTACTCAATAAGCGCTTATCATGATAAGAGTCGTTTTCCTCACTTACCGGGTAAGACTTTTGGTCCTTGTCTCGTTTTTACCGAGTAAGATTCCTGGTCCTTACCATATTCATCCGGTAAGGTAATATGACTAGGTAAACACTTACCCGGATAAACATTTGGTAAACGGCCCCTAAATATCGTGATAAAGCAATAAATTAATGGTTGAAAAATTTGAAAAAATCGTTTTCAAACTGTATTCTGAACTGATTTTAGAAAAAATTCATATGGTTTTACATATGCATATTCAAATGAAGTTTTTCTAATAATTTACCTGTGAACCTTTCTTTTCGTATCTTATCACAGTATTTAGTTTTCTTATTTGAATATATATTTTTTGAAGTATATAATATTTATATACGGTAAATATAATAAATAAATCTACACACTCTTCTCACATTTGATAAAGTTTGAACCATTGACCTGGTAAGAAATCAAAGACTCACATACCACTATGACAGAGGCTTTTTGGTTTTTATTTGAATATTTCATTACAATAATATTGTAAAAATAACATATTATAACTTCTTAGACAAAAAAAAGATCTTTTTAGTTTTTTTTATCCATTTTTTTTATTTAAAATACTTTTAAGAAGGTAGAATTAACCACAAGGGTGGTGTCTAATTGGTTTGAACATAAGCTCCAAAGGTCAAAGTAATTGGAGGTCTTAGGTTCAAATCCAAAGTGTAATAAAAATCCTTTTGTGGCCACGGAGGTTCCAATACGGTGACTCCGGACTATCCGTAAAACAGGTGGTTACCCTGAGATTAGTCAGCTAGCATAGCGGGTTGGATATCCAGGTTAATAAAAAAGAGAGGTAGAATTAACTTCAAAAATAAAAAAAAACAATTTTTTGAAGTATATAAAATTTATGTACAACAAATGCAACAAATAAACTCACAAAAGATCTTCACTCTTGGTGAGGTTTGAACCCCTGACTTCCTAGAAGGCCAAAGAGTATGATACCGCCAGGTCCAAAACCCTTTGGTATATATTTTTAGGACAAATTGCATGATAAAATAACGTACTTTAACTTATTCCTATTTTGGGTAACATAGTTTTAAAACTTTCATTTTGGTACGTAAGATGTAAAGTTTTAAACATTTAAGTACTCGGACAACCTGTTGAAGACTAATTTTAGATTTAAAAAAAAAATCAATGTTACTAACCACGCCAACAACTAATACTGAGTTGTATACCACATCAACATGATAACCGGTTAATGCTTCAACCGGTTACCCGAGCACTTAAATGTTTAAAACTTTACATATTAGGTACCAAAATAGAAATTCTAAAAATATGTTACCCAAAATAAAAATCAAGTTAAAATACGTTATTTTTTTAATGTAATTTGTATTATTTTTATACAGAAGAGTATAAGATTTTGAGGACTCTTTTTGAAAGGTATTGTTGCACATGTTACATTAGGAAAAAAGGGAACACCAAACACAAGATTCAATAAAAGTAATTAATGGAAACCAAGTAGGAGTATGAAAAAAGCCTCCTTTTTTCCATTTAAAAAATAAAAGAAAATGAATAAAAATAATATAATAAAACTAACAACCCACTAAATTGATTATTGAATATTTTTAATAATTGATTTTTTAGAAATAAAAATGGTATTTTCTGTAAATCAAATTTAATTATTTAATATTTTCATTTGCAATATTTTAAGATTTAGGGGGTGTTTGGGATTGCTTATAAAAACAATTTATTACCTTATTCTGGTGGGTACCGGTAAAAAGTAATTTTGAATGTTTGGATAAACAGCTTGTATCGGTGCCAAACTGATAATAAGTAGTTTTTTTGAAGAAGTTAAACCATTATAACTTATAATAAGTTGATAAAGACTTTTGTAGAAAAATATAAGTTGTTTCAAATAAGAAATCCCAAACAGTCAAAGACCTTCCAGCCTAGTGGTAAAGGCTTGGGCATGACATAGTCATGAACCCAAGTTCGAGCCCTGGGAAGGGAAGTGTTTGCGACATTTAAGTGGGGCCATGTTTAGCCTCCAAATTTGCCGGGGATTAATTGGGCTTTTGGCCCGGACACCCTTACAAAAAAAAAAAAAAAATCCCAAACACTTTCTAAAATATCAGAATTTAGGTAGTTGTTTTTAGAAGAGAAAGGTGAGAAAAAACTAGGGGTGAGCAGCGGAATCGAGTACCCGTTTGCGGAACCGGAACCGCCTTGGAACCGCCGGTTCCGGAACCGGAACCGATATGAGTGGTTCCGGTTCCGGTTCATAAAATACGGAACCGATTGAGAACGGTTCCGGTTCCGATTCTCAGTTTTTCGGAACCGTTACCCGCCGGGTACCCGGAACCGGCGGTTGTTTTTCAATAAAAAAATAATTGATTTTTTTCAATACCAAATTTATATTAAGTTACATCTTCAAATGACGTGGTCATCTTCATTCTTCATTTACTTTCTAGTTCTACTAAACTACAGTTCGTAGTATGTAATCGTTAAGTTTTGAAAATTTACAATTATAGTATATAATCGTTAAACTTTGAACATTTTCTATTAATCTATTATGGTTTGTAATCGTTAAAACAATATTTGTAACCATTATTCCGTATAATTTGTATTCTTGTTTATTTAATTTAGTGTTTTGGCAATATTTTATTTTTATTTCTAAATAACAAAATTTTAATATTTTAGGAAACGGGTACCCGGAACCGGAACCGGTTCCCGGCGGTTCCGGTTCCAGTTCCAAAAATTCAAGAACCGCTCCAACCGGTTCCGGTTCCAATATCTCAAGAACCGCCGGTTCCGGTTTCGGTTCTGGTTCCTGTCAAAAAGGGCGGGTACCCGCCTATGCTCACCCCTAAGAAAAACCCAATGAAGTGATAAATTATCTGAAGATTACTTGATTTTTTTTAAGTAGAGCGAATTATACTGATGGTCCTTATGGTTTACTTAAATTTTGGATTTGGTCTCTAAAACAAACTATCTACACTGGTGGTGTCTAGCTTTTTATTTTCATAACAACTATGGTCCCTTCACTTAACACCGTTAAGTAGTTGTCTTTAAGTCTGTTCATGTGCCCTACACGTGAGGGGCACATTGGTCAATTTACCCACTATTTTCATCCCTACGTTGGCTTCCACAATCAATAACCCTGATTTGTTGTATGAACACATATTCGAATAGATTTAGACACAAATTTATGAACAAAACCTAAATCAGCAAAAAAAATTGATGCAAAACCTAAAATCAGACCCATAAAATGATTGAAAAAACAGAAGTTATATATCTGAAATATGAAAAATCGATGAAAGGATAAAATACCTTTCATTTAACGAAGTTTTTTTAACGACTGTTATAGGAAGGGACCGAATCGTACAATTTTACAAACCATAATGGCCATTTTATAGTTTTAAAACAATACGGATTAATATTTGTAATTTACTCTAATATTTATTTAGTCTAAACTTGTATTTCACGTAGACATATGCATTAATTAACCTCGTGAATTTTATTCACTTTCTTATAAAAAATACATCTTAGGAACTGTTTGACAGTTGTTAAATGATTTGGTGCAAAATGATTAAGTGGTCAGAATAATTAAGAGACTCTCGCGATATAGTGCAAAATGAAATACAATTGTTTGGTAATTATCTATAACGAAATTAGGGCGCAAAATGGTTAAGAGAGGCCTATGATACAAAATCATTCAGAGGGTTTTTAGAACCATTAAGATGCAATTTTTTTTTTGTCAAACAAGATTCATCTTTTAACGATTCAGATGTTGTCTCTTAAGAGAACTATTAAGAGGTAAACAAACAACCCTTAATTATATATATAAAAACTATGAAATAAAAGAAATGAAAATTAAAACAAAATATACGTCTAATTTGAATTTATAAACAATTAAGCTTGAATAAAATGGATTATTTTAATAAATATATTCAAAAATAAATTAATTTAATTTAATTTTATCAACAGTAGGTTAAACTTATTTTTATTAACTTGAATATCCAACCCGCTATACAAGTTAACTAATTGAAAGACAACCACTTGTTTTTATGGGTTGTCTGTAGTAACCGCATTTGAACATCCGCGGCCACAAGATGATTTTTATTCCTCCTTGGATTTGAACATGGGACCTCTAGGGACTTTTGACCTTTGGAGCCAAGCTCAAATCAATCAGACACCACTCTTGTTAAAATTTATAAAAAGTATACTCGAATATTAACATCTTATACCGGTTCTTTTTGTAAGTTAGATACTTATTTTAATATATAGGCTTTATAATATATTCAACGTATTAATTATTTATAAAACAGAAAAGACGACAAAAAAGTCGAGGAGCACCAGTGGAGTTAGAAAGTCGGTATGAAGTTTACAAATTAGTTATACTTTTTATTTAAGAGAAAAGACGGAAATTATGTGACTCATAATTTTATATATTTTTTTAAACGTCTATTAACTACAAAAATCAGAGGGGAAATAAACACCTGGCACACATGCTCGTTATCCCCTCGTTGCGCCAGTGTTTACAGATTAACTCAACTCGTACAGATTTGTTTTAGAAAGTTATCTGTTTTTGACGTTAACCTGTTTTCAACTATGAATATGGTATTTCAAAATATGGGAACTTCTATTTTTGGAAAGTTAAAAGCATTTGGAAGATTCAATACAAGTGTACCAAAAGTGGGATTCAACTACTACCATCACCATGAGAAAAGTAGCATACTACAAATACATTTCACCAATCTAATAACTTTTATGTAAAGGTTGAATAGGTATTTGTCTTAGCGGTATGTGAGTCTTTGGTCTTTTAGGAGATCAGGGGTTCAAACCTCACCAAATGTGAGGAAGATGTGTGAGTTTATTTGTTCTATTTGCTGTATATAAATATTATATACTTCAAAAAAAGAACTTTTATGTAAAGGTGAAAGATTCAAATGAGATGTAAGATCCCATATCTCGTTTGGAAGGGGAACAAAGATTGTGTTATAAGGGACATGATACTTTTTTTAATCAGACGTTTTTTTAGAATCGTAAGTCCAGATGTGAACAAAGTAGATAATATCTGCTATAGTTAATTTGAAATGTTACATGGGAACACCTTTAATTTATAAAAAACACGAAAATAGGTTTGATGTATGATGAGATGATTTAACGGACATGATTAAAAAATGGTTACAATCATTTTTTTTAATTTAAAAACCCGCATCAAAACACAAGGGCGGTGTCTTATTGGTTTGAGCTTGGCTCCAAAAGTCAAAAGTACCTGGAGTATTCAGGTTCAAATCCGAGAAATAAAAATCACCTTGTAGCCATGGAGGTTTAAATGTGGTGACTCCGGGCTATCTGCAAAGCAGGTGGTCGCTCTGGGATTAGTCAGCCCGCATAGTGGGTTGGATATCCAGGTTAATATTAAAAACCCGCCTCGCTAATTTTTGAATCGAAAATAATTGAACTATAATAAAAATTGGATTCAAACAAGATATACAAAAAACCGATAATTTTATTCACTTTAATTTGACATTCATCTTATCATATTTTTTGTTTTGTTCCATGACGTTCTCGCGTTCTTATGAACGCTCCCATTTGAACATATGCTTTTGATGTAAATAAAATACTATATTGTATTTCTGTAATTTATTTTACTTATGTTAGCTATTAACGTGGTTTTATAATAGTTCCATCAAGAGGCAGGCTGTGAATCGTAAAGAGGTGAATCTTGTTTGACAAAAAAAGTCTGCCTCTTAATGGTTTCAAAACTCTCTGAATGATTTTGTATCATGGGCCTCCCTTAACCATTCAGCGCCCTAATTTCATTGTAAACAACTACCAAACAGTTATATTTCATTTTGCACTATATCATGAAAGCCTCTTAATCATTCTACACCAAACCATTCAGCAACTGTCAAACAGTCTCATGATTCATTTGTTGGTTAATTCAACTAGAATCATTGCAACGCAGTTAAATAACAATTCGGGTATAAGCCCATTGTAAAGCACGGTTTGGCCCAACTTGCTTAATGGAAGACATGGGATTATGTTCCGGTAAAACATGATTAAATAATGATGTTGAATATTAGAAGATATTACCGATCAAGAGCCCATAGAGATACAATGACTTAATGAGAATACAAAGATAAGAGATTATATACTTGTAGGAGAACATCCATTTGATGAAGGATCTTAATGGATAAAGACAGCTGAGAGGATTTCTGTAACACTATAGATTTGAAAACAAGTGAAACATACACGTTAAAGTGAAGCCAAATAGCTCTTATGATAAATTTGTTTTTCGGGTTAGGAATCGACTATGTTAAAGTGAAGCCAAATAGCTCTTATGATCGCTTCCTTTTCTGAAATTGGTTCACAATTTGGGCGTCTCCTTAAATACCCTCGATTCAAGACCTGACTATCTCCCTACGCACCAACGATTCACGAACATCCCCAGGTCTCATGACGCCCTCACGATACTAATAAAACACCTCTGTTGTGTCCCAATTGGGTGTGCGTCTCTCAACTCCAGCCGCCTCTGTTACCCCTGTCATGACTCCATTTTGTGAAACATGACAGAAAGCCTAAGACCCACAAGATACTTGTGAACGATTTGCAACTTATAATGTTTAAATCTTTCCCATTGTATGGGATGTTCAAATAAGAAAGCTACATATTGTGAGAAGGTAAGAATGAAATTTACATACGCGAATCATTGAAACATTCCATTTAAAGTAGAGGTGTTAAAAGAAACAGTTGGACCGTTCAAACCAGTCAAACCAAGTAAAACCGAACCGTTTTTGATGGTTTGAACAACTTGATGGTCTGGTGCCATCTGAATATAACCAAACTGCTCAGTTTGGTAAATTTCTTAAATCGCCATTGGAGTTTGCTTTTGTGGTTTCAGGTGTTAAACCATCCAAATTGGATCACAAACACCCTTAATTTAAAGATGCATATATAAACTCATGAATAATTTCTAACATCAGTTCACATATTCATCTTTAAATAGATTTTTTTCAATAACTTTCATATTTTAATTTGGACAAATTGCACTTAAAAGTAACGCACTTTAACTTGATTCCTATTTTAGGTAACGTACATTCAAAACTTTCATTTTGGTACCTAAGATGTAAAACTTTAAATATTTAAATACCCGGGTAACTAGTTGATGCATTAACCCGTTATCATGCTGATGTGGCGAGTGTTGTGGTATCCAACTCAGTATTATTTGCTGACATGAATGTCTTAATCTAACCGGTTAATGTTTCAACATGTTTAACCGGTTAATGTTTCAACCGGTTACCCATGTACTTAAATATTAAAAAATTTACATCTTAGTTATTAAAATGAAAGTTTTGAAAATACGTTACCCAAAATAAGAATCAAATTAAAGTACGTTATTTTTTCATACAATTTGTCATTTACTTTCAACACACTATTTAACCTTCTTATTTGAACTGATTTTTAAATAATAAATTTCATTTTTTCTAAACAACCTCCAAGGTTTATTGCTATTTTAAACTTTAGTTTGCTTACATCGCTTTCCCACCACCCCCTAATAATTCACCCCAAGAGGAGCTGCAAATTATCCGCCATGGATTTCCTTAAAAACCACCATCGCCACCACAGCTCCGCCACCAGCAACCGATCAATCTCCGACACCGATTCCCAAATCGACGACTTCCACTCTCCACTTCGCGCCGACTCGCCTCTTCGCTCCGACGACTTCCCCTCCTCTACTTCTAAAGCCATCGTCACCTACCACCCTCCCGTCAGATCTCCTCTTTCCGACAACCAAAAACCTTCTCATACCATCAATGTCGCACCTCTCGCAAAATCTTCGCCTGCCGTAACGCATAACCGGTCGGTGAGGGAGGAGTTGGTGACTGGTGTTACTACTAAGGTAGGCCCCGGCGGTGTTGATGACGGAATCGGTGGTGGTGATGGAGCGAGTAGGAGGTCAAGGGTGCCGGTGACGTCGATTTCGAGTAGGTCAAGGAACGAAGTGACCATTGAGAGAGCAGCGTTAGGGTTTAGGGTATGTGAGATGATATTAACCTTGATTGCTTTTTCTGTGATGGCGTCTGATAAAACTCAAGGATGGAGTGGTGATTCCTTTGATCGATACAAGGAATACAGGTATAATTCGATTTCATTTCAAACTAGCTTCAATTCTAACATATTGCTTAGCGAAATTGGGGGTCAATTTTTAGTCAAACTCAGTTGATCATTTCTGAGATCTTAGACCAAATTCCAAGTAATCAGAACATAAGTTGAAACTACTGTTAGTATGGATTAGATTTGACTAGTTTTCTGCTAGTACATTATTAGCTTCAATTGGGAATATGAAATGCAATAGGATTTGATCCCAGAACAAAATGGTCCCTCAAATTCCTGATGTTCAAAGTTTAGCAGAATAAGCAATGATCCTGTGAGTTTTGAGTTCAATCCTGTTAGTTTCTGATTGCAAAATTGATCAAGTTTTGTTACTATATTAAAGCCAACAATGTTATGTTTGTATTGGAGTTACCAACCATGGTACTTGGCTTTTTGTTGCAAACTAACTATAATCACTAAGAAAATGCAGAAGAAAAAACTGTAGCTTGTAAGAATGATTGATTTTGGACTCATTTTGAAATGTAAATGCAAAGAAAACCAATCTACTTGGCTGTAAAGTCCAAAATAGCTCATTCTTTGGACTAAGTGTAGTGTTGTTTTTTGCAAGAATGATGGTTTGTTTAGAACGTAAAGCCAAATGTGATGGCTTGAAAAGTCAATAACTTGAACCACAAGGGTGGTGCCTGATTGGTTTGAGCTTGGCTCCAAAGGTCAAAAGTACCAGGAGGTCCCAGATTCAAATCCAAGGAGGAATAAAAACCCCCTTGTGGCCACGGAGGTTCAAATGCGGTGACTCCGGGCTATCTGCAAAGCAGGTGGTCGCCCTGGGATTAGTCGGCTCGCATAGCAAGTTGAATATCCAGGTTAATAAAAAAAAAATCAATAACTTGTGTGTGTATGTATGTATATATTGTTTAGTATGCAGATTGAAGTAGTTATCTAATTTTTTTAAGAAAAATTTTGAATTCCTATTGATTATAGATTTGAATAGTGTTCAATTTGACCTCACAAGTAAAAGTCTTATAATAGAAGGGAGTGTTGAAACCTTTCTTTGTGGAAACAACCCCTCTACTTTTTGGGGGTAGTTGACAGGTTTGCCTTAGCCTACATCCCACCCTGACCCCATCTCCATGTGGGATATCCTCTGCTCGTTTGGTTTGGTTTGGTTTGGTTTGGTTTGGTTTGGTTTTGGAACAGTCTAAAAGATTGTCTATAAATTCTGTTTATAGATTTTAAGGCAGACTCATTTTTTTAAAGGACACTACCTTCACTTCTTCCTTCTAAACATATTTGTTTGGGCATCGATTTTTGTAGCAATTTTCCTTCTTAGTCATACGCATTAGTTCTCATTCATTGTATTCTTCACTTTGCTCGTTTGATGGCATAGGTACTTGGTAGCAGTGAATGCTATTGCTTTCGCATATGCAGCCTTCCAAGCCATTGCTTTGACATTCCACTTGATTTACAAAAGACATATCTTCTCGTATTCTATTCGTAGTCATTTTGACTTCACAATAGATCAGGCAAGTTCTATAACCAATCACTTTAACACCCTTTGTAACACAAGGCAAAGTTAATTTTTTTAAAGCATCAATATATGTGTTGCTTAAAAAATACTTTCAGAAGCCGGGGTTGCATTTGGTACGTATATATGACTGAACTGAATTGGATGGGCGAGAGTGAGGTAGGAAGGAGAAAGAATTGTGCAAAGTTTTAGAGTTTTAATTTGAGATGGGTAGGATAATAATTTACCAATCTTGTCCCATCTCCCTTATTTTTGTTCCATCTATTCTGGTGGGACAAAAAGATGCAATTTTTGTCCCACTCGGTTTTGCCCTGTCCCGGTCTTAATGTCGCACCAAACATTGGACAACCTGTTTTTGTTCTGTATCACATACAAAACGCACAGAAACTGCATCTCTACCTTTAGGGGTAGAGGTATGGTTTGCGTACATCATATCCTCCCCAGATATACGTTTGGTTTGGTTTCATCTATGGATGCATGATGGTTTTGGTGTAAGTAATATACGTAACTTTTGTTAATAAAAATTACAGATATTGGCGTATTTGTTGATCTCGTCATCATCTTCAGCGGCCACAAGGGTCGATGATTGGGTATCGAATTGGGGAAAAGATGAGTTCACAAAGATGGCTTCTGCATCTGTAGTGATGTCTTTCTTTGCTTTTTTTGGTTTTGCAATTAGTTCCCTCGTATCTGGCTACACCTTGTTGAATCAGACCCATGTTTGATCTTCTAAAACACTCCCAATTCAGCTGTTTTTTGGCTGAAAATGGAGTTTAAAGAAGTGATATTGTAAAGAGTTTTGTATAGACAAATAGGCAAAATGTCATAAGAGGGATCAAGATTCCACTTCTTTTTTTGTTTTGAAGTCTTTGATGTCTGTAAACAGTTGGGTGAAATAAAATCATCATTTGCATCCATGTCGGGTTCTTCTTTTTTTGTTTTGATGATGAAATTGGTTTTACGGGTCTCACAAAAACCCGTTGGTCTTACATGATCCCAAGTCTCTCTCTCTCTCTATATATATATATATGTAGGCAAATGATTGTGTGAGAAGAGAAGTTATGGTGAGAATTGTAAGAAGGGATCTGGACCTCATGGCCACCATGAATTACGTTTTAGGATAGAATTGATCTGATGCACCTCATTAGTATTGACCTTCAATTAGGATTGATCCAAGGGTGGATATCTTTTTTTACGTTTCTCACCATAACTGTCATTTTCACCGCAACCCAACCTTATATGTGTATACATTTATTATTAAGTGACCAATACATATATTTTTTTTTCAATACTGATAAATAATTTAGAGAAGATTCATTATAATTATAATCTTATAATACATTGTTTTTTACTAAATGGGTCCCCTAAATCCCTCGGGGATCAGTTGGGGCAAGGTTGGGGACGGGGGGCTTAAAACCGGGGTCGGGGATGCATTACTCGTCCCGTTTCCATCCCTAATGAACAGAAAAATCAGTAATTAGAAGTATATCGATAACACATCATTTTCAAACTATAAACTAAAACAAATTAAGGTCTTAATTTAATTTGTCTGAATGAATGACAACCGTCAACATAAATATAACTGGACACCCACCAATCAATCAGACCAATAATCCATAAAGATTTATATATCAGAATTAATGATTGATTACAATTATTTTATAGAAAGGCACCTACTTGTAATATGAAACTTTTATATATTCCAACGGTGTTTATCTTAGCGGTATCGTAGTTTTTGTTATCTTAAAAGATCAGAGATTCAGACATCACAAAAGGTGAGGAGGGTGTATTAGTTTATTTGTGTATTTATTGTATATAAATATTATATACTTCAAAGGAGAACTTTTATGTACATTATTACTTTGAGTTGTCAAATCAAACAAAAGTTGCTTCATAGAATGTCTCCACTACAAGACAAAATAGAAGTCAAAATCGCCCCCGAGGACGATTTGCATGGGATGGGCCCAATTTGCATGAAAAAGTCTTATAAAATCATATTTGTCCCTTAAATGGTATACATGTGGGACTCATACATGCATGATTATGTACTATCGCCTTCCATAAAGTAAAATCGTCCTCTAAAGACGATTTTTTGGTCATTTTATGAGTAAACTCTAAAAAGTGATAATTTTCTTAATGTAACATATATATAAACCGGTTATTTTGGGTAATTTTCCTATAAAAAAAATATGCATTTCAATAGGAAATAACTTTAAGACAAAAAAATGATAATAGAAAACATATACAACAATATAGTACAAAATGTTGTATTATAAATAAATCACAATATATATATATATATATATATATATACACACACATGTAGGGTTGGGTTCACGTGAGACCAAATGTTTTTCGTGAGACCCGTAGGACCAATTTATGTTCATTGATCAACTTTATAAGCTAATGATCTAATGGTCTAAAGTTGTACGGTGACAATTTTGTGATTATTGAGAAGTCTCGTGACAATTTTGTGATTATGAATGTTCAAACTGTAGATCTAATCCAAGGGTTGAGAATTGGGTTGAGAATTGATCTTACGGGTCTCACGAAAAACCCTTG
>NC_037533.1:19596517-19604095 GCF_001531365.2 Cynara cardunculus var. scolymus | reverse complement strand
ATTAAGATTTTAATTTAAAATTACCAAATTTATAAATTTCCTAATTTATCTATTGATTTGTGGTTAATATTGGTTCTCACAGTTACCACAAACAACTCAGTTCTCCCTTGAATAGGCCCCTATATATATATATATATATATATATATATATTTCATTTAACTAATGCTTGCAGAAATTATTTATTCATTAAATAAAATTTTAATTAGAGTTTAGTAGATATTTGAATTCATAAATGTAGAAAGTTACTAGGGCTATTTATTATGTTATTAAAGAAAAAGGAACACACATTTTCCTTTATTTATTTATTTATTTTAAATAATCATGTCACCCATTTATATTATTATATATAATTTAAATCTGATTTCAATATACGACAGTTCATAGGCATGTCAACATGGCAGGGAAGGGGGCAGATTTGAGTCTCCCTGGGCCCAGCCCCGGTTTCTATGGACGGCTCCCGACCCTGATCACCCATCCATAATTTATTTTCTGGTCAAATCCCGATCAAGTCCTAATTTTAGAAAATAAAGATTATATATATACATATATTATATAAAATATATTAATAAAATTATATATCGGGTACGAGACGGGAGGATACGCTACCCGACCCCGGCCCCAAACCTGGTTTGAGTCTACAGGGGATCCTCGGCCCTAGGACCCGTTTTAACAGGGAATCTCCGTCTCTGTTCGGGTCGGGTAAGCCGGGTTCCCCACTGATCACCATCCATAATAATTCTTGCTCCTTGGGAGGTACAAGATAAACGATTACTTGAATCAGATTGCCTCAATTTGTATACAATTAAAGGGGAAACTTTTGTTTCGAACCTCATTTTCATTAAGAATCCAGGGACTATTCACAACGCAACGCATATTATATTTATAAGGAAATGTGGACGTGTTATTCATCAATAAATATTTTATTTATATTACTAAAACATCTGTATTCATCATGAATGTGATATTCATAGTTAATATTCATTATAAAAAAGAGCTTAGAGACTGTGTTATGGATAATTCCCAGATTCTCAAACTTCCCCAAATAATATAATTTCTGTAAATTATTTGCTTATATCTTTTACTGCTAAAAAAAAATACTTATATTCATACTGATAATGTGATACAGAATATGACAATAAATGCTGTAATTACCTACACCAAATAAAATTTGAGGTTGAAATTTAATGACCAACATTACTCCAATGAAGGGTATGGAAATAAATAAAAAATACATGGTAGAGATAGAATTTATCTGATTATTCAACAATTCAGTTCACCTACTATTTATAAGCGACTTAAATGTCATTTCCTTTTACTCCACAAGCGTTTTCCTCTAAGAGTCAGACGTCTTCGTTTCTAGTTTGAAGTTGGGATCGTTGTAGTTGAAGACTCGCGACCTTTTTAGGCCCGTATCCCTCAACCAGTATAACATCTTAACCTGACCCTGTCAAATATTGTCTGCTTTGTCCACACACGAATTCAATGGTTTTGAATATCTGATAAAGAAAGTATTCAGACCCTTGTGAGGTAACTTCTGTTTCCCTCTCCAACCAATGTAGGATCTTATAACCAGCTTATTATGTCAGTTATTTTACGGCTTTTTTATCTGATTCAGTTCTATTTTTTCTAGAATTGTTTTGCACCATTGCGAAGAAATCTTGTTGTCGAATATGACCTTGTGTCTACTTTCCAAACACTCTTGTCCAACAAGAAAAGTAAGAAATCAACCAACTTCTGAAAGGGTATTCTAGTAATTTCACATACTATAAAACTTCTATATTTAGCAAGTCCATGAACCCAAGTAGAAGACAAGTCGGCGGGTTGACAGAAAGGCTTTCGGTTTAAAAAAAGAACCAAAAAAACTCTTCCACTCTGACATTCCCACCCCTGCACCATCGAGATGAAATTCCCATTTTGCCCCCAGTCTTTTCTCTAAATCCCCATTTTACCCCTTCCTCCCTCCCCAGTCTCCTCAACTTGTCAAAGATACAGCACGCCAAGCACAGAAAAGATAGATTCTTTACAAACACCCTCAAAAAAACCTTGTAAATCTTCCAAATTCCTTCATGGGCACTCTCTGAGGTATGAATTCATTTCAAGATTTCTTGAATTTGATGGGTTTTTTTACAAGTCAACTATGCATAAAAGTTCCAATCTGTTGATTCTTTGATTGATTTCATATGAGTTTTGTGATTATTGATTCGTATCAGTTGTTAATGAAGCAATCTGTACTGTATTACGAAGATCTGGGTTATATCGTCTATGGAACAGTATCTGTTATCATGATCTTGAAGCTTTCTTTTTTGAATTTCGAGGTGTATTCAACTTTAGAAACGATCGAATCTTTTTAGGTCAAATGTTCCCTTTTTGGAGGTTTTTTTATGTGTAATTATTATAGAACAATGTTGGGTACTTTAAAGGAACCAAACTTTTTGCTGTTTGCATTTTTAAATTTGAACTGTTTTGCCTCCTTAGATTGGTTTTTTTCCTTTTTTGTCACTATTTGGGTATTTTGTTGACAGAATTTGTTGATTTTCCCTTTCTGAGTTTGTTTGCAGATTGAATGACGACTGGATTAGTTATGGATGAAGTTCATGAAGATAAGGTGTTTGATGAAATGCCTGAGAATGGAAATTTGTTGAAAACTGGAGAGAATTTGGATTTGAAGTCTCAGAAAGATGTTGGTTCTGTTGGTATGAGTTCTCATGATGTGGGTGCATCGGGTGCGGTGGCCGAGCCATCTATCGAAGAGCTTTATGATAACGTTTGCGAGATGCAAAGTTCCAATCAGTCGCCATCTAGAAATAGCTATGGATCGGATGGTGAAGAGTCCATGATCGATTCGGAATTGAGGCATTTAGTTGGAGGTGAGATGAGGGAAGTGGAGATTATCAAAGAAGATGAAGAGATTTCTAAGCGAAATGAGGAAGAAAGCTCGAAATCGTCCTCAAGAAACTCGAAGAAAGCTTACCGATCGCAATTGGATACAGAAACAAGTTCTAGATCGAGTCCCAAGAGCAAAACCCATCAAACGAACCGTCTTTTAGGGAAGAAAAACAATAAGAAATCGAGAAAACCGGTTGTTGGTGATAAAGACTTGGATCTTGGTCCGTTATTGCTTAAACAAGCCCGAGATTTGATGTCTTCTGGCGCTAACCCTCGAAAAGCGCTCGATTTCACTCTTCGAGCAGCTTCTTCTTTCGAGAAATCCGCTAATGGAAAACCAAGTTTAGATGTCGTTATGTGTTTGCACGTTACAGCTGCGATATACTGCAGTTTAGGGCAGTATGATGAAGCTGTTCCGATTCTTGAAAACTCCATTGAGATGCCGGTGATCGATGAAGGTCAAGATCATGCTCTCGCTAAATTTTCCGGTTTAATGCAGTTGGGTGATACTTACGCTATGTTGGGTCAAGTTCAAAATTCGCTTAAATGTTACACATCGGGTTTAGAAGTTCAGAAACAGGTTTTGGGCGAAACTGATCCAAGAATAGGTGAAACGTGTAGATATCTTTCCGAAGCTCATGTTCAAGCGCTCCAATTTAATGAGGCCGAGCGTTTCTGTCGCATGGCTCTCGAGATTCATTCTGGTTTGCCGGCAGAAGAAGCAGCGGATCGGAGACTTATGGGTCTGATTTGCGAGACGAAAGGAGACCATGAGGGTGCACTCGAGCATTTGGTTTCGGCTAGCATGACCATGGCGGCTAACGGGCAAGAAAATGAGGTATCTTTTGTCGATTTAAGCATTGGGGACACATATTTATCGTTATCTAGATACGACGAAGCTATTTGCGCTTATCAGAAGGCCCTCACATCTCTGAAATCCTCCAAAGGCGAAAACCATCCGTCTGTTGCTTCGGTTTTCGCCCGTTTGGCGGATTTATGCAACAAAACCGGCAAGTTTAAAGAATCGAAATCCTACTGTGAAAACGCTCTTCGCATATACGAAAATCCCGTTTCTGGATTCCCTCAGGAGGAAATTGCTTGCGGTTTTACCAACATTTCGGCCATTTACGAGTCTATGGATGAGCTTGATTTGGCACTCGAGTTGCTATACAAAGCGTTAAAGATATATAACACGGTTCCTGGGCAGCAAACCACGATTGCCGGCATCGAAGCTCAAATGGGAGTTATGTATTATATGATGGGAAAATATTCGGAATCCTACGATTCATTTAAAACCGCCATTCTCAAGCTTCGCGCAAGTAGCGAGAAGAAATCGGCTTTTTACGGGATCGCGCTTAACCAAATGGGACTCACGTGTGTCCAACGCTATGCCATAAACGAAGCGATAGAATGCTTCGAAGAAGCTAGGAGGGTTTTGGAAAACGAGTGTGGTCCGTTTCATCCCGATACGCTTGCGGTTTATAGCAATCTTGCGGGAACTTACGATGCCGTAGGCAGGTTTGAAATCTATACCCTACAACTAAATCAGGCCCCAGTCAAAGACCAAAAATGTTTGTTGACTAGCTTAAATTTTCTATTTTAATCCTCATA
Source organism: Cynara cardunculus var. scolymus (assembly GCF_001531365.2). Taxonomy (NCBI): domain Eukaryota; kingdom Viridiplantae; phylum Streptophyta; class Magnoliopsida; order Asterales; family Asteraceae; genus Cynara; species Cynara cardunculus. The sequence goes on along the minus strand of NC_037533.1, from coordinate 19,599,597 downwards.
TTACATGGTTCCCCCCAGTCCCATATGGTCATATGCTTGCCTCCCTCAAGTCTCATCCAGCATGCCCCCACTCCATTAATTTCCTGGATCCGTCACTGAAATTTATTTGGTCCTATAACCTTATTAGATTATCGAGCTAGAACGCGATGCTCACGTGGGATTCTACAAATACTTATTTTGTAACAAACTAAAATAGAAATAGAATCATAAACAGATAAAAGGATACTTTCCACAAAAGGAAAGAGTGCAAATTTCATTATCTTTGGCTCAAAATGTGATCTTTTTGCAGGTTGGATGATGCAATTGAGATCTTGGAACATATTGTTGAAATGAGAGAGGAAAAGCTAGGGACCGCGGGGCTCGATGTGGAGGACGAGAAGAAGAGGCTAGCGGAATTACTAAAAGAGGCCGGGAAGGTTCGAAGCAAAAAAGCTAGATCGCTAATGAATCTTCTTGATTCGAATTCTCGAGAAAAAACCAACAACGATGCTGTTAAAGTTTGAAGATTTGGACGACGACGACGACGGTGTTGTTTGTTTTTTTGTGGAAAACATTGTATGATTATAAGTTATAAACACATAATTATTATCTATCTATATATAGAGGCGGGTTCAAACGAAAAGACAATCAACTTACGAGAAGTGGAAGAAGGGTCAAATCACATGTGATTCACAACACGTACAGAAGGTGAGTTTCTTACACGACCTTGGTTGTGTTGATTGGTCGCCCGTGTCCTTCTGGACATGTAGTAATTCACATGTGATTTAGCATAGATTCACATGTGAATTGATCCTTCTCGCACTTGTTTTAAGTTAACTGTCTTCTCGATTGATCTTTTATTCTATATACATATGGAGAGATTTGAAAGGAGTATAGGTTGGTTCATGACTTTCTATTTATATTGGTTTATGGGTTTTTGATGATTTGTGTATTCATTTTGTACATCATGTGAATATTTGTGTTTTTATTCTTATTCGGTTTTAAATAGAGGTCCGAACCTATGAAAGTAAAGGGATCATCCGAGACAGTTATCTGATGAATATGTGGATTAATCTGTCAGTATAGATTGAGAAGGTTTTTTTAGAGTTTTTTCATACATAGGAGTTTTTTTTTTTAATTGGGAGGGTTAGGTTTGAAAAAAACTTGGTTTTCATAAATGTTTACCAAATAAACCACTTTATATATCATTAAGCCACTACCAAACAGTCATTTACAGTTGACAAAATAAGTTGCAACTTCCATTCTCTCTTTAGTGACTTTTTTAAAGAGTGATTAAAATGGGTTTTTTTTTACATATTCTTACATGGTATCAGAGTAAAAATTTACCATTTGAAGAATTCGACAACAAAATTTGTGTATGTGTAAAATTAGAGCGTTTTTGAAGAGTGATTTGAATGTGTTCCACATACATCTATATATGTCGGCAATTCCCGTCTCTTTATAAAATCTCTTAGTGTCACATACTTTTCACATGGTATCAGAGTCCCACGTCAACTAGACACGTATCATAAAACATCTATATGTGTGGGAAATTCATATTTCTTTGTAAAGACTCTTTAGATAGAAATTTACAGGGATTTCACATATCCTTAAAAGAGAAGGAAACGAAATCCCCTTGTTCGCCACGGAGGTTCAGATGCGGTGACTCTTGGCTATCTGCAAAGCAGGTAGTTGCTCTGAGATTAATCGGCTCGCGTAACGGGTTGGATATCCAGATTAATAAAAAAAATATATCAAAAATCAAAAAAAGCCCACAACTCGGCCTTGATAATTTCTCAAAACTCGTTTTTGGTCGAACCAATATCATATTTCAGGATCGGTTCGTTAATGAACTGTCTGATCAGATTCTTTATGCATTTTTTATAACGTACGAAGCCAATTTTTTCTAAAATAATCTGACATGATATTTAATAGTATAATTATGAGACGGCTTTTCTATTTAATGGTGTAATTATGTATAAATTTTGATAATACTCCAAAATGAGCATCTTGGCCAAGTCTTCTTTCATAATATGCTTTTTCGTCTTCTTCCTAAACTGATAACCGTCTGTTTAAACAATTACAACTCGTTCAGATATCATGACGACTCTGAGTCTGGATTATGTTTTGGATATTATTTGTCAAAAATACATTCTTACACAGATAATAGAATTTTCACATTTTCTGTAACACTTTAAGCTCAAAGCAACTCGTTAAGCCAATAAATTCTAATTCAATTTAAAGTTATGGTGAAACTTAGACTATGTTTGGTAAACTAGCTGATTAACAAATCATGTCTGATAAAAACTAGCTTATAAGTGTGTAAGATCAAAGCAAATATCTGATAATATAATATGTTAATTAATATAAATAAGAAGAATTTTTTTTAATAATATAATATGTTAATTAAAAATAACATCAAATTGATTATATATATATATATATACACTATATTATAAAACATTTGACAAAAACTCTAAAAAACTATTTTTTATGCACGAAGTACTGTTTATTGATGCATATTACTTAAAATTTAAGATTACAAGTAAACTTTACAAGTAAACTGTGCATAAGTACAACTTATTAGAGCTTTATATTTGAATTCGTGTAACTAACTGCAGATAAACATAATCAAATACTGAATAAACATTCCATTTTAAATATAAAAAATCTAAAATATAATTAGGATAATCATTGAGTTCTAACAGAATACTTAGTTATTATCTTCATAAAAATATATATTATTAAGTCTAAATTAAATTTCTTTGTTATTAAACTTAAATTAAATTATAATTAAAAAATTGAATTAAGAAAATTACACCAAAACACAAGAACTTTTAAAAAGATTAATTTGATACTGATATCGATATTTTTTTTTTAAAAATAAAAACATTATCGCTTTCTCAAAACCAAATAAAACCGTATTATATCGACATGAAAAAGAAATAAAATAAAACATTGAAATCAAGATATGTCTCGATGCATTGTATGAATACCCTTCTAGTGTGTGTGTGTATATATATATATATATATATATATATATATGTTATATTTGCTAAAATAAAATTTTGATGAAAATCTACATTAATTTATAATTTTAA
>NC_037533.1:19572452-19596209 GCF_001531365.2 Cynara cardunculus var. scolymus | reverse complement strand
TTAATATTTATTAATATTTATTATTTATTAATATATATTCTTATTTATTTGTTTATGATTAATATTAATAAATAATAATAAATATTAATAAGGGTTATGATTGAAAAAAGTGATAATAAACTCCCTGAACGTTATTTCAAGTAGCTTTTCAATAAATCAACTTATAAATCAACTTATAAGCTAACTTATGTCCATTCAAATATATACTAAAAAAATAAGCTAGCTTATGTTTGCCAAACAATGCCTTACTGGTATTCATAACTTTTGAACTTATAAGGAGCTCATAAATTCGTCTGTTAACCTACTAAATTCGAAATCAACTTAAAATCATGATAAAAGTTATTAGAAGATCTCCAACAGATTCTCAAAAATCAAAATCTCCAAAAATATTGCATTCAACTCGAAGAGATTTTTCATTTTAGAGATTATAACATTAATTATATTATTTTAATATTTAATATAATATGTTGAATATGTCTTTATTAACCCATAACTTTGAGCTTATAAGGAGCCTACGGTTTTCTCACGTATTTATGTGAGACGGGTTGTTACAACAATAAGATGGAAAAAAACGTAAATTCGATTAGTCAAATATTTACGAGGTGAAAAAGCATTCCAGTTGTTATAAATCTGAAAGTGTGCCTTTAAAATCGTGTTTTAAAACATACATCTGGGATTACAGGCCTTGTTTGTTTTTTTCAAAAAAAGCTCTTGTCGGCCTCTTATGTCTGATTCGTTAAGAGATAGGATCATTCAGACTGTTTGTTTTTTCCAATTTTTCAGAGGCACTTATATCATATTCTCCTCTTATCTAGTGAGAGGTAAACCAGCCTCTTATTTACCTTTTATTGTTCTTCAATCCCTCAGCAACGACGTTTCCCAATTGATTTACCTTAATCAATCATTTCTCTCAATCAATTCTTACCAAATCGATCTGCATCTCTCTCAATTGATGTATTTTTAATAGGATTTAAATATGTTAAATACCGTTAATGACATGTTTTTTTAAATTATATTATTTAGATGTAAATTTCTAATATGAATAAATATGTGAAATTGTATAAATTTATCTATAAATTCAACATTATAATTTTCTGATAGGTAAAATAGACAATTTAATACATTTATCAGTTTACAAAAACAAACAGTCTTATTAATTCAAATTTCAGACTTCAACACCAACTCTTATTAATCAAAAGTAAAATAAGATTTCAGATTTTAACATCTCTTAAAAAACAAACTCCACCACAGAGACCATTAAAATTACACGTCTTGAAAAAATAAGTATATGATTTTGGATGGTTTAAAACTTCAGTATTTAAATGCCCTTTTAGTAATAACAAAATACGAGTTTTGGCGGACCAGAACTAATTTAATTGTTACTGAAACGTAATAAATACCCGTTTTGTGTTAAGAAAAATAGCAGTATTCTTAGTGTTTTAGATCAGAACATCTTGAAAGTGTTGTAACTGACCTAACTGTTACCACCGTAGCCCGCAGGTAGTGGCACGATGGATGGTTACTTGCCAACCATGCACGGCATCCTTAGACGGGAAAAGACAACAAAGATTTGTTATAAATAGAAGCATTTTTATTTCTCATCAAACGAATGACGTCTTTTATGTATACAGTTAAAGATCTTTACGAAAAGTGCAAAATCTCAAAGCTCGACAAGGGATATGATCACGTTAATGTAGATGGTATAAAAATCCAGAATATTTTTTTTAATTAACCTGGATATCTAACCCGCTATGCGAGCCGACTAATCCCTGGGCGATCACCTCCTTTGCAGATAGCCCGAAGTCACCGTATTTGAACCTTTGTGGCCACAAGGAGATTTTTATTCCTCCTTGGATTTGAACCTAGGACCTCTTGGTAGTTTTGACCTTTGGAGTAAAGCTCAAACCAATCAGACACCACCCTTGTGGTTAAATCCAGAATATTACTGATTCTCGTAAAGCAATGAAATGAACTAAATTATAAGGGTGTGTTTGTTACATAAACGAGATAGGACTGAACTGAACTTGACTAGCTGCCTATCTGATGATTGATACGACTAGGACATGATATTGGACAATTTATCTGTATAACAGAATTACTAGATTGCCCTTCAAATATTGTTTTTAAGGGTTATTATATTGTAAATATAAATGACATGAATAAACTAAATATTTAAAAGATTTTCTGTTGAATAGATACCTTTGATGGCTAATTCTCTTGATAGTACACTAGTAGCATCAAAATGATATTTTAGATGGTTTTAGTCTTTTAGATGTAAATATTAGTACATTATTTCTTATAGGGCAAATTGCAAGAAAAAGTAACGTAATTTAACTTGATTCCTATTTTGGGTAATGTACTTTCAAAACTTCCATTTTGGTATCTAAGATGTAAAGTTTTAAACATTTAGATACCCGAGTAACTGGTTGAACATGTTGAAGCATTAACCGGTTAGATTAAGATATCCATGTCAGCAAATAATACTGAGTTGGATACCACATCACTCGTCACATCAGCATGGTAACCGGTTAATGCTTCAACTGATTATCATGTACTTAAATTTTAAAACTTTACATTATTAATTACCAAAATGAAAATTTTAAAAGTATGTTACCCGAAATTTACCCTTTCTTATACTATATTTATAATTATAAAAGATTATACATTATTTTTATATTTATTTACACACACACTCACTCACTCTCTCTCATATACATATATATATATATATATATATATGTGTGTGTGTGTAGAGAGAGAGAGGGGAAGTTGGGGATAAAAATCAAATACAAACCATGAAAATATTATAAATTATACAAATCAATCTCAACCGTCCATCTAGTCTAAAAAATATCTGATTCCATAAATATATCGACTATTTCCTAATATAATTGTTGATCCAATCTCAACCACAAATCAAAAGTTAATTTTAAAAATTAATAATTTTGGTAATTTTAACTTAAAATATTAATTAAGAGCATTTTAAGAATTTTCTAAATAGCTTCTTTCATCTCTCCTCTTTCTTCTCTTCAGCAAATCTAATACAAGATACACATTGTGATACCCAAATATATATATGGATATTTTAAATATTTATTTTTTATGATGACATTAAATTTATAAATAAAAAAAAGGATTTATCATTTTTGTTGTATAGAAATAAACTGTTAAACGAACACCTGTTTATATGTGTTCCTCCTTTCTTCTTCATAATCATCCCCACACACTCGATCGATCTTTCACTCTCTAATCTCTGTGTCCATTTCTTGTTTTCAGTTCATAATCCAAATCACTCCTTCACAAAAAGAACAAAATATGTCTCTGAATTTTCTATCTCCAACACAAACCAAACTGATCACTTTCTCCGATACCTCCAAGTCGCAAAACCATCTTCTCAACCTCCAAGGTATGTGTTCTAGCAATCCAATCACAAATTCAAGTTACTAGAGTGATGTATGTTCCATTTTTTACTGTTAATTCTGTGTATTTGGGGTTCATATCAGGTGGGTTTTGTTTTAAGAGAAAAGATGTTAAGGTTGCAATTGGAAAAGGGATTCGATGTTCGGCGCAGCCTGCACCACCGCCGGCGTGGCCGGGGACGGCTCTTGTGGACCCTGGGGTTAAGAATTGGGACGGCCCAAAACCTATCTCGATTGTTGGATCTACTGGTTCTATTGGGACTCAGGTGAATTTTATCAAACACTTGGCGGGTGTTGAAAATATGCACGGAATTTTATGATTTTTGGGTTTGATTTGCATTGTTGATTATTTCAATTTCGAGTTTGCAGACACTTGATATCGTTGCTGAAAACCCCGATAAATTTAGAGTTGTGGCACTTGCTGCTGGTTCAAACGTGACGCTTCTTGCTGAACAGGTGATTATGGTGTAACCCTGGTTTTTAATCTTCAAGATTTTATTTGGTAGTGTTTTAAGGTAGAAAAATGGATATTAGAAGTCATAAATTGTATCTTCTAGTTCTAAAAACCAAATAAACCCAGTATATTTCACACTAAAGTCTCGGGATTTGCTCAAATACCTGAAAGGCTGAACGACTTTGCTCAAATACAGGTCCAAGTTTCTGCAAAAGATGGGTTTGAACTCTGAAATAACTGCTTACATGTGTTTCTTAGGGGGTGGTTATTTGTGGGGCCGGATGGGTTGTCAGTAATCAATCTTTTGCTCAAAAGTAAACCTCATATATTATCTGTGAAAGTAGGGGTGTGAGGTAAGATGTAGGCAGACTTTTCATCTGTGTACTAGTTGTCTTGTTCTAAGTTCTAACATATGTTTTGTTTTTCATCTACTTTGATTACTGCTTTTTATTGCTCGCTGCAAAAAAGATTGATATCTTAGAGATCAAGAACAAAGATTAGATATGGTTAGAAGCACATCCTGAGACTTTGCGAATACAATCAAAAAGCAAAAACCAGTAATACAAACTCATCGGAAATGAATATTGAGGGCCAACTCAACTGGCAAATAAAGGCATGGTCGTGGACTTGGACTAGCCGGTTCAAGATTCGTCAGGGCCATTGGGTTTGGGGATTTTGCTGTCTGTTATCTTCAGGGTCCCATGGGATTAGTCGATGTGCGTGCAAACTGGCTCAGACACCCACGGTTACAAAAAAAATTTTGTTGGAAATGAACACAAACTCGTAGTGTGTTGAATTTAGATATGTCAAAAGGGTTTTGCTTGCATCCTATTTCCATGTAGATATGTCAAAAGGGTTTTGCTTGCATCCTCTTTTCAGGATGGGCCTGTCCCCAAACTTTCAGTCTGATCGGGCTTTGAGGCCTGGCCCGGACCAGGCTTCGGGCTTACGAGGCCTTGGCTTTTTTGTGCATCTCTACTTGGAAGTAGGGTCTAGGGGTCAAATATATGTAGACTTGTCCTCTACCCCCAAAGAGTAGGACAATTGTTTCCATGAAGACCGAAACATGTGTTCAATTGGATCAACGCCTTGTTTCATGTTGTAGGTAAAGACATTCAAACCTCAATTAGTTTCTATTAGAAACGAATCTTTAGTCAATGAACTCAAAGAAGCGTTGGCTGATGCTGATTACATGCCGGAAATTATTCCCGGGGAGCAAGGCGTCATTGAGGTCGGTAAAATTCATCGTATTTTATCTTGTCAGCATTTTGGAGTCCATTCAATCACTCACCGTAGACTTTTTCTACTCTATTTCAGGTCGCCCGCCACCCAGATTGTGTCACCGTGGTAACAGGCATAGTTGGATGTGCTGGTTTAACGGTATTTCTTAATCTTATACCGTTGAAAATTTTCCTTATATTTTTGTTATCTTTTTGGTTTCCATCTGAAATCCGCTGGTAATTAAGTGATCAATGGATCGTATATGATGAAAGATGATATGCAGTTGCAGTTTTTGTAACATTTGAGATATTTTCATGCGATAATTTTGTTTTCCGTAGCCTACAGTTGCTGCCATTGAAGCGGGGAAAAACATAGCTTTAGCTAACAAAGAAACGTTAATTGCTGGCGGGCCGTTTGTTCTTCCTCTTGCACGTAAACACAACGTAAAGATTCTTCCCGCGGATTCTGAACATTCCGCTATATTTCAGGTAATACGAGAAAAAGAAAAATAGTTCATAATGAAGACTTCATTTAGTATAATCGTCGTCTTTATCGTCATGCTATCTAAAAATGATTAACGGGTTTCATTTTTTAGTGTATTCAAGGCTTCCCTGAAGGCGCTCTAAGGCGTATAATCTTAACTGCATCTGGCGGTGCTTTTAGGTATCGTGATTCGTTTTAAATCCATATTTGGTAACCATAACCTAGCTTATTTTTGGAGTTTATTGAAAAAACCCCGTTTGATTTGCCATTAGCTAGCCTTTTGAAAAACTACTTCTAGTAGCATTTCAAGAAGCTGCGGGTTTTTTTCACTTTTTTCCAATTATGCCTTGTATTTTTTTCAATTAGTTCTTTAACTTGCCCTTTTAGTTCTTTTTACATTGTTATCTAGCTTATCAGCAACTTTTTACTAAATATGATTAGTTCATCGGCTAACAACTAACTTATCAGCTAGTTTGCCAAGCACCCAGATGAGTAAACAGAGGGGTGAAAACTTGGGTCGCCCGCCCATAAATGAATTTCGTTTTTTTTCCTTTTGTTATGATAGAGACTGGCCAGTTGAAAAACTAAAAGACGTTAAAGTGGCGGATGCATTGAAACATCCCAACTGGAGCATGGGGAAAAAGATCACCGTGGATTCGGCTACACTTTTCAACAAGGTAATATTTGCAATGAGCCCCGAGCTTAGTGCACCAGGCTCATTAAGGGCATATTTGATAACCATAAGCTACCTTATTTTTTGAGCTTATTGAAAGAACCCCGTTTAATTAGCCAAAAGCTAGCTTTTTGAAAAGCTACTTAAGCTGGCTTTTCAATAAGCTCAAGGAGTTATCTTTTCCAACTATGCCCCCTATATTTTTCCAATTAATTGCTCAACATGTCCTTTTTGGTCATTTTACGTTGTTATCTAACAGCTAGTTTTTATCAAACATGACTAATTTATCAGCTAACAGCTAACTTATCAGCTAATTTGCCAAAGATAGCTTAACTAAGATCTTGGTCTTCAATTTGACAGGGTCTTGAAGTTATTGAAGCTCATTATCTCTATGGATCGGATTATGATAATATTGAAATTGTTATTCACCCTCAATCGATCATACATTCGATGGTTGAGACACAGGTTTAATTCCGATCTTGCCCTTTGCTTACGAGCCATAACTCCGCTTATTTATTCATATATAACCCCGTGAAAAGAAGAGGGTGTGTATGAGACTTCAAATACTTACGGAAACCCGTTTCCATTTCCTATTCTTTTTAAGGACTCATCGGTCCTGGCACAATTAGGGTGGCCTGATATGCGTTTGCCGATTCTTTACACACTGTCTTGGCCAGATAGAATACACTGTTCCGAGCTTACATGGCCTCGTCTCGATCTCTGCAAGTACGTAAATATTGTTCTAGTGGCTTATTTTTTGAGCTTATTAAAAGGCCACCGTTTGGTTAGCTAAACTAACTTTTTGACCCGTGGCTTTTTACGGTTATGCCCCCGGTATTATTCCAATCAGTTGTTTAAGACGTCCTTTTAGATCATTTTATATTATCATATGGTTTTTCCCAAAGATGAGTAGTTTATCAACTAGCTTTTTAGCAGACGGTTAGCTTATAAGCAAAGAGCATCTCTAACAGATTCTCTATATTTTTTCTAAAATTGAGAAGCAAAAGTGAAAATCTCCAAAAGAAGTTACATTGAATTGCTACGGTTAATGTACTTTGGAAATTTCAACATTAATTATATTATTAAAATGTTCAGTTAATTTATTATCCCAATAAATTTTCAAATTTCTCTCTCTTCAACATTTAATTTTAAAGATTTCTCCAAATTTGGGAATTTTTATCGTCTCTCCTGCTTTTTCCATTTTTTGAGAAAGTTTTGTGGAATCTGTTGGAGCAAAAAGGTAGTTTAAAAACTCCAAAATTCCGTCTTCTGTATTTTGGAGAATCTGTTGAAGATGGTCTTGCAGCTAGCTTATCTGCTAATTTGTAAACATAGCCTTATATACACTAGTTAACACGAAGATTTGACCTCCTATTCTAATTCCGGAAAGTACAACCGTGATGCAGGCTGGGATCGCTGACGTTTAAAGCTCCCGACAACGTGAAATACCCCTCGATGGATTTATCTTATTCCGCTGGGCGAGCTGGCGGCACGATGACTGGAGTTCTTAGTGCCGCGAACGAGAAAGCCGTTGAGATGTTCATCGACGAGAAGTACGTTTCAACAACTAACACTTTTCTTATATGCTCATTGTTCCTATTTTTCCGCTAAATTAGGCGATTTTGTTGTTATCCAGGATTAAGTACTTGGATATATTCAAGGTCGTCGAGCTAACATGTGAGAAGCATCAATCGGAATTGGTGACCGCGCCTTCCCTCGAGGAAATCATACATTACGACTTGTGGGCTCGGGAATATGCCGCTAGCGTGAAGCCATCGTCGACCACCGGTTTGACCCCGGCAATCGCTTTATGAGTAAATATGTTTGCAATTGCCATGAGATAACATATAAACTTTTGCCATCTTTTCTAGGACTGTTTATTGTTTTCTGTCAAACAATCAGTTTGATATTAATTGTAACAAATTGCCCTCCAAGAACTCGTCATGTCCTCGGAAACGCTTAAGGGCCGTTTACCAAACGTTTACTTGGGTAAGTGAATACCAAGTCGCGTTACCTTACCGGATGAATATGGTAAAGACCAAGAATCTTACCCGGTAATAGCGAGACAAGAACCAAAAGTCTTACCCGGTAAGTGAGGGCAACGACTCTTACCACAGTAAGTGCTTACCAGGTAAATTGTTGCATACGATACCATTTTGGTGGACTAAAATCTTATCCGGTACGTAAATGATAGTGTCAAATTTTACTGGTAAGCGCTTACCGGGTAAGTGTTTGGTAAACGACCCCTAAGACTTTCATGCGCTTTCTTAGTTGCTCAACCCACGTCCTTCTCGACCATCCCCTCCTCGTCGCCCCCTCGACCGTCACGCATAGGGGCATAAACGAGCCTAGCGAGTAGGTTATTCGAGCTCGACTTGAAAAAAAATATACCAAGCTCGAGCTTGAGTATCTATTGAGTTATCGAGCGAACTCACGATCGATCAACTCATTTATTGGCTCGAGGTTGATAGTTTTTATATTTTGATTGTATGATCTATGAACATATTAGCATGTTTGGCTCGAAAAAGTGTATACTCGAATGGCTCAGCTCGACTGGAAAAATTTAATTGAGTTTTCAAACGAGCCGAGTGGAACATTACTGTTATGAAGCTCGGCTCGTAAAGTTAAAACGAATTTTATTTTGTGGTCGAGATTGACTCAAGCTCAAGAATTATTAAGCTTGAGCTTGAGTAGCTCGTTAGAAACTCGATCCGTGTACACCCCTAGTCAAGCATTCCCCCCTCATCACGAAAGCCGCTAAATATCCCATGCGAACAAGTCCATATCAATCTTCGATATGCGTAACTCTCGACTTTGATCAAAAGACGTCATTCAGCTTTATAACGGCTAATGTGCATTCCTTAACCACAAGGTGGTGCCTGATTGGTTTGAGTTTGGGCTCTAAAGGTCAAAAGTGTCTGGAGGTCCCAGGTTTGAATCCAAGAAGAAATAAAAATCCCCTTGTGGCCACGAAGGTTCAAATGCGTTGACTCCGAGCTACCCACGAAGCTGGTGGTCACCCTGGGATTGGTCGGCTTGCATAGCGGGTTGGATATCCATGTTAATAAAAAAAAATGTGCATTCCTTTTGTTTCCAATCCTGCCCTCCACTACTTCAACCTCCCGTTCACCTCCACGTTTGAACTCTGTAACCGATACATTCACAATGTGAATCAATGATAACCCATCTGTTTTGATCGATTAACACAGTTTGTTCGATTGTCGACAACATAAGGGCAAAATTGAGTAATAAACAATGTATATATTTATCAGATTGTATGTTTATCACATGATTATCACTGTCTAGTTAAGTCACATTCACTGTGTGAATCGATAATAACCTCTTTATTTTAATTGATTGGACTCTTACATTCTTGGTCAGAAAAAAAGTTGAAACTAAGAATATCACACTGTAATTGAATATGCGGATGTAGTAAACAATCGAGAGTTCGAGACGTGAGATTAAACGTGATCATATTCCAATCGGAAATCATGGGATAATTACAATTAATTAAAATAACATAAAAATTATTTTAAAAAAATACCTAATTACATTACTACCCTTATTGATCTGTTTTTATTTATTATAATTTAAATTATTGATTAAAAAGGTTAGAAGTCCATAATTGTTCAAACATTTCCGCAAAACAGGGGGGGGGGGTTCTCGTTTGAGTTTCGGTGAGAAGGAGAGCTAAGGTGAAAGTGTAAGAAGAGTTCTTCATTCTTGGATGCATATTAAGATGAGATGCATCAGATCAATCCCTGTATCAAATGCAATTCATGGGTGGGTTTGAGATTAAAGGTGATCAAGAGTCGAGATCCTTTCTAACACTTCCCACATATTTGGAAAAAAAAACTTGGTTTTCTGCACAAAGCTCGCCCTAGAAGCTTACTAAATAAGTCATTTTTTATATCATTAAGCCACTACCAAATAACCATATATAGCTGACAGAATAAGCTGTGAGTCTCGTTAAATTCATTAACCTGCTAAGATATTAGCTACAAGCACACTTGGATTTTAAGCAATCTATTTCAGGAGAAAAGATGGCAAACAACTTCATTTCCAATGGTAACCAAATAAGAGAACACGAAAACAGCCAAATGAACAAGGTTAATTACAGTAGTGTTTCAACATACCTTGCTTTCTCCGGCTTTCGAAGGTAGACGCATAGATCGATTAAGCACTTGCAATAAGCTCTCCTTGAATCATCATCTCCCACTTGACTAACTACTTCACTAACTTCATTCTTAAAGATTTCATCTTCGACATCCGGCGATTCCACGACCCGTTTCACCACATTACCAAGCTTCGGATTAGCCCTTTCGATGCATCTCGTAACCCTACCCATCTCCTCCCGAGGGACTTCCGTCATCACCTTCAGAAGACAGATGCAAGACCGCTCGTTTGGAGTTATATCAACCTCCGTGATCCTATCTAACGTTCTCACCACATCATCTATCCGGTTGGATTTCCGATAACATTGAAGTAGATCAGTCAAAACATATACATCACGCTTGAAACCCGCTTCTAACATTTCTTCCAATGTATCCTCTGCCTCCGAGACTTGCCCGCAGCTGGAAAATATCGTGATTAAGGATGAAAACGTCCGACTGTTTGGCTGACCATACCTTGATCTCTTCATCTCCTCAAATATCGATGCTGCTTCATCTACGAAACCAATATCAACACACATTCGCAAAAGGGTATTGTAAAGAAGCGTATTCAGCTCCATCCCTTTCGCCAACATCTCGTTATACACATTCATGGCTTCATCACCACAACACGACTTACAATACGCACGAAGAAGAGAAGCATACGTTGCAAAAGCGGGGCTTAATCCACTATTCAGAATTTCTTGGTGGATAGACTTAATCTCCGATGGCAGCTTCGCTCTATATATAGCATCCAACATGGTATTATAGCAAATTAAGTCGGGCTTAATACCAACAGCCCTCATTTCCTCAAAAACAGTCAGACACCCATCAAAATTCCCAGTTGTCCCATGAATCCTGATAAGGGTTGTGAATATATTTGTGCTTAATTGCCATTTTTCGATCTTCGAACGATCATACAATTGCAGTGCCATTTTCACATCCCCAACCCTCCCATAGGCATCAATCATCAATGCATATGTAGCATCATCTGGTTGGATCCGAAACTCTGGCATCCTTTCGAACCATGCCACAGCCTTACTCGGTAAATGGCTCATCAGAGCACACTCGATAATCATTTGAAATGTAGTATTGTCAGGTGTAACACCTCTCTGAAGCATTTCATCAAACAGTTGCTCTGCATCATCCACATCCTTGCGCTTTCTGAAAACATGATAACTCACGTTATAAAAGACAAGCTTTCGACTCAAAATCAAAATCTACCCTCAAAGTATTTGAGCACGTGCCGTTTGAGGTTTATGACCATGTCTATCAACGATAATAAACACCATCTTGCGCTTTTCATGCTTACTACCTAAATTACGACCCAATACGTTAAAAATACCAGTAAAACATGAACTTAAAGATTCTGCTACTTTGGTGAGAGATCTGTACCTTGGATCATAAGACTTTCGCCGGAACTGTGAAGCTTTGGGGCTTTTGGGGTTAACCCAGATGTAACTTTTCCTTTTCTCATTTTCCAATTGAGAAAGATTTGAATCTTTAAGGTATTTGGAGCTTTTCGGGTTGACCCAAATATACTTTTTCCTTTTCTCGTTCGCCAATTGAGAAAGATTTGAATTATAGAATTCTAAATTGTTGGTTACTTCAGAAACTGGTTCTTGTAAAGAAATCTGAGTGCTTCGAAAATGGTGTGTTGCTGATTGGAAGACGATCCGGTGATTCAAACTTCTCCGACTGAAGGAAATGGAAGACGAAGAGCAGAAACCGCATGTAGAAGCCATAAGCGTTTTAATACGTGATTCACTACGGATTAGGGATGAAACATACCCAAGGAATCGCCATTGGAGAAGGATTTGTTCGATATGGTTTGATTTTACAATGGATTGACTAAGGGCACATCTGTAATTTTCTTTTTTAGAAAATTAATAAAAATAGCTTTGTCAATAAGGCTGTTCTGCAGGAGCTTAATGGACTGAATAAGAAAATATGGCTTATTTGGTCGGCCATAAAAAGCTGTTTGGTTGCGGCTTATTTGCTCAACCAATTGCTTAATCAGTTTCAGTGTTTTAACACATTGACTGTTTTGGCGTTGGATTCACGTGAGACCAGTCTGTTTTTGTGAGACTCGTGAGACCACCTTTTTACATTTGAAACTTCACAGCAAAAACACTGTGAAGGTAAAAAAAATCTGAACCTTCACAGCATTTTACTGTGAAGTTTCAAGTGTAAAAAAGTGGTCTCACGGGTCTCACAAAAACATGTTGGTTTCACATGATCCCAAGTCGACTGTTTTGTCTTGACAATTTAGTGTTGCATCCTCATGTTGTTAATCGATTTCATTTAAGATGACCAACGGTTTACTGCAACACTCATTTAGTTTTTTTGTGAATTACAGAAATACCCATCGAATTAAAACGGGTGCATATAGAGTCGTAAACAAATTCCACTGCATCACTATAATAAAACAGGGGGCACGAGACCCCACATGGTTATACGTGAATCTGTTCGTACAACTTCGTCAACATGTAAATTATTCCCAACACCTTCGCAAGTGGCGGACTTCCGGACCACGTCTAATTTACAGATTTGGTCTCTGTACTTGCGGACCTGGTTCAAAATTTCTTTTTTTTTACAGTTTGACACCTTGGCAAGTTGAGGAGCTGACACTTGCGAATGTAGTGACATTTTTAAAATATTGCAAGAGAAAATGACTGAGAGATGAAACCAGAGTCTGTAAATGATTATTCCTATTAATTTCTCTTTTATTTTCTATTTTTTTTGTCTTTTACCCAATTAAAACCATAGTGACTAAAATCATAAAATCGATATTGACTGGGTAAAAGACAAACAAATCGATAAAATGACAAAAATGCTCATCATTTTACAAACCATGATAGTCATATTTAGGGGTGAGCATAGGCGGGTACCCGTCCTTTTTGACAGGAACCGGTTAGAGCGGTTCTTAAATTTTTGGAACCGGAACCGCCGAGAACCGGTTCCGGGTACCCGCTTCCTAAAATATTAAAAAATTGTTATTTAGAAATAAAAAATAAAACATTGCCAAAACACTAAGCAAGAATACAAATTATACAGAATAATGGTTACAAATATTGATTAACGATTACAAACCATAATAGACTAATATAAAATGTTCAAAGTTTAACGATTACATACTATGAATCCAAGTGAACACACAATTTAAAAAAATACGAATCATTTTATATGAAGAATTTAGATGAAGATTGAAGATGACGACGTGCTTTTAAGATGTAAACCTAATATAAATTTGGTATTAAAAAATAATTATTATTTTTTTATTGAAAAATACCGGATACCCGGCGGGTAAGGGTTCCGAAAAATTGAGAATCGGAACCGGAACCATTCTCAATCGGTTCCGTATTTTAGGAACCGGAACCACGCATATCGGTTCCGATTCTGGAACCGCCCGTTTCTATAACCGGATACCCGGTTCCGCCGCTCACCCCTAGTCATATTGTAGTTTCGAAGCTATAGGGACTAAAATTGTACTTTGAAAAGACCACAGGCGCCAAATTTTTGGTTTACTCTTTAATAAATTACGGAGAAAATTCATACAAATTGGAGGGGGAAAAACGTAACTATCAAAAAGTACAAAAACTATGAAACACCGAACTATATGCAGATCAATTAAGTGTCTGATTGGTTTGAGCTTGGGCTCCAAAAGCAAAATGGTCTGAAGGTCCTAGGTTCAAATTCGAGGAATAAAAATTCCTTTGTGGCCACAGAGGTTCAAATGTGGTGACTCCGGGTTACCTGTAAAGCAGGTGGTCATTATGGAATTAGTCGGCTCGCATAGCGGGTTGGATATTCAGGTTAATCAAAAAAAATTATATCGTCTTTTTACTATCTATTTAATAGATAATAACTTATTTCCAATAGATTAATCTTTCCAAGTTAAGATATGTAATTAAGAAGTGTAATCCCGAACTTATTAAATAAGAAAAGCGTTGAGCGAAAGTTACATGAGATTGCTAAAACAACGAAAATCTGTCAAATCTCGTCATCAATGTCTTTCCCGAATAAATCCTCTTGACCTACTTTTGCCCACTACTTAGTTTATCGGTTTACACCAACGTGTTATGTATTCGATATCAGTTATTGTCGTTATCTGTAGTATTTTCTCCCATTCCACATCCACTTGTGACGATCATTAACTGTTGCATCGCTTATTTAAATCACATGATTCTTTTTTATCTGACTCTTCATCCATTGAGATCTTAACTGATCAGAATTTGTAACTCATCTTGTCGATATTTATATCGTTGCCATACTTATTCTCCATCTGTTATCTACCAATTGTTACTCTTATATTCTTCTTCTCATGTTCGGTTTCTTAGGAGTTGTTTGTTTACCTCTTAATAGTTCCATTAAGAGACAGTCTTTGAATTGTTAAGAGGTGAATCTTGTTTGGCAAAAGAAAGTCTAGCTCTTAATGGTTCTTAAACCCTCTGAATGATTTTGTATCTTGGGCCTTCCTTAACCATTCAGCACCCTAATTTCATTCTGAATAATTACCAAACAATTATATTTCATTTTGCAGTATATTATAAGAGCCTCTTAATCATTTTGCACCAACCCATTCAGCAACTGCCAAAAACCCATTAGACTTCTTCGGCATATTTCTGATCTGAACACCTCCGACATGCATATCTTCTCTCTGATCTGAACACCTCCCACTTAACGTCTCATTCTCTACTTTTTTTTGGTAGTTTTGATTAAAAATATCGACGGTAATTTTCTATGTGTTCTGTTGTTTTAATATTTACTTCCTTCCGTAGTCGTTTTAACCTTGCTTAAGAACGAAGTAACCGAACGATGATGCACCGTCATAGAAATTTCTTTCTAAAAAAGAACTTATTTGTATACATGTAAAAGTCGTCATGTTATATTGTCGATACATGTATCTATCATGATCGATATTCATGATACGTGCCACTCATTTCCATTAATTACTAATTTGATAATAAAATTAGCAGTTACAACTCATAACAGATTAAAACTTTTATAAAAAAAACCTCTTCGACAGATTTTTTGTAGTTACTTTAAATTTGAAACCAAAAGCTAAAATCTGTAAAGAAAAATACATTCAACTCATATATATATATATATATATATATATATATATAAATAATAATTTAATCTTATAAATGGAATCGAATAAAATAACCGTTATCTCCATTATCATCAAGTTCTAAATTTTTTGACGGATATTTTATATTTTGTATACAGAGAACGATATATTAACCACAAGTGTAGTGCCTGATTGGTTAGAGCTTGAGCTTCAAATGTCAAAAGTGTCTAGAGGTCTTAGGTTCGATTCTAATGAGAAATAAAAATCCTCTTATGGCCACGAAGGTTCAAATACGATGACTCCGACCTACCCATAAAATAGATAATCATTCTAAAATTATTCAGCTCACATAACAGGTCGAATATCTAGATCAACACCGACGACAACACCACTATTTTCTTTATTTTAGGCGCTTTTGGAATTTGAGGGATGATGACTTAATTATGAGATCATCATAACTTCATTGTGTCATGGGATTTAAGGCAAAGATAAGCCTACTTTTGTCTCCTTTGAAATTACTATTTTTGTAAATAATATATTTAAATATAATATTCTAATAGGTTTTTAATATTAATATTAATAGTAAGACAAACTAGAGATTTTATATATTTTATTTTTGTAAACACTTAAAATAATATTGGAAGATAAAAACAACAATATTTTAATATTATTTTAATTAAAAAAATATAAAATATTCTTTCCATTTTGAAATTGATTTTGATCGGAGTAGTAAATCTAACCAAATGAATTAACCAAAATAAGCAAGTTTGAAAATAAGAAAATGAAAGTTTTAAAGTGATTTTTTTTTTCTTGAAAATGCAAAAAGTATGAAAGATATTATTAAAGGTTGTTAGACAGTTGTTGAATGATTTAATGTAAAATGATTAAGTAGTCATAATGATTAAGAGACTTTTATAATATAATGTAAAATGAAATATAATTGTTTGGTAACTATTCAAAATGAAATTATTGGTGTTGAATGGTTAAGGAAAACCCAAGATACAATATCATCTAGAGAGTTTTAAAACCATTAAGAAACAAATTTTTTTTGTCAAACAAGATTCAACTCTTAACGGTTTAGAGACTGCCTCTTGATGAAACTATTAAGAGGTAAACAAACAATTTCTAATGATATAATTAAGGGCAAAATGCACAAAATAACAATCTACTTTCATAAATTTCTTTATTATAACATTGTACTTCTAATTTTTCTTATTAGAGCAATATACTTTCAAATTATTTTTTATTAGGATATTGTACTTTGAAAAATTTACCCATTTTATAGCATTGGGTAACATTTTGATTTAAATTTATCCATTATACCAAGTTTTCATGTCACCTCATTGTCCATGTAGGCTGTCCATGCAGTTTCCAAATTGAAAAATTGTTGGAGTTGAATGTTCTGAAAATCTGCTGTGGACATTTGTGTTAAACCATAAATTCATTAAGATACGTTAAAATCAAAGACTTCTTAACCGATCGTGGGTCGTAAAAATTTCGTACCAATTTTATTTCGTATTCGGAACCAATAATTTCAGCTGATCGGAATAAGTCGATAAATATTAAATAGAAAATAATTCAAATAATAATAATTGGAAAAAGATTAAATTGATCATATGGAAGAAGTTTCCATAGATATCCAATAACTCAAAAGCAATCCTCATGCCCATTAACCTCATAAAAAGACATAATTACCCTCACAAATATGGTGTGATAACACCTACCCCACACTTTTCTTTTTTCTCCTTTTTCTAATTTTCACTTTACCCCCTTTTACTTTTTCTCTAAAGCCATTTCTGGCCCCAGCACAAAACACCAAGCATCTGCACCGCCGACGGTGAACTTTCCGGCGACGGCGTCTCTGTAAATCTACTGGAAAGCACTCCAAATTGATTTGATGAAGTTGAGATGTGTATATACAGATAATTATATGCTACTTGTACTGTATAGATTTCGTAACTGAAAATCGTAATCACATGATTCAGAAGGGGTGTAGATTTCTGCTCAATCCGTTTACGTTAGTAAATACACCAACCAGATCTTGTTTATACGGAAGATACGAACGATGACGATTACCTCCTTTGTTCGTTTTGTTTGCAGGATTGTTTTCGATTGTTACAGTCGTCGTCGTCGTCATATCGCCGTCGTCGTCACCGTCGGCAACAGCTACTTTTGACGTTTTCTCTGCCTTCTTTACCTTTTCAGCTCTCTTCTTCGTTGCCGTTACAGGACTGAAAACGACAATAGAAGCATCCTTACTGGCAGCGAAATTGTTGTCGCTGTTGCTTCGGTGGAGAAGGTTGCGGAACGTCCATCGTTTCGATGTATTACCAGTTGAATTGCTCTTCTTACACCTTCCTGGAGATTCAGCCTTCGGTTTCCAGATGCAGTACGTTCCCGGAGTAATTCCGTCCAGATCATCCGTCTCCGACGACGAACACGAAGCCGAATCGCGTTCCTCGCTGAAAAGCTTACTCAAAGGAACGCGTACCACCGGAGACGGCTTGGAATTCGCATTCGAATCATCAGAAATCTTATAAAAATTAGGAACGTCGTCGTCTAACAATAAACTCCGATCAAACAGCGGATATCGCGGCAGGATCTCACCGTTGGAGAAGATCTCATCAGCCGAAACAGGAGATGAATGAGACTGTGTACGGACAACATCAAACTCAAACTCTCCATCTTCATCCGAATCCTCGTCATTTTCCTTCAATTTTTCGTCATCTGAAGGAACATAAAACTGATTACCATCATCAGGAAAGTCGTCATAGATGTCATCCTCACCATTTTCGTGACGAAATTCTTGCACAACCCTAGCGGCAATATCCGCCAGGTTGTTAGAAGAATGAGCCGTGAAACTGGGAGATACCGAGATCACCGAGTTCGACTGCATGTCTACCGCCGGCGATGATTTGATGATTTTGCACAGAGAGAGAGAGAGAGGGAGGGTGGTTGAGATGAAGCGAAAGCATTGGAAGGAAAGCTGTGTACCAGAGTATATACCAGAGGGTGGTGATGATATACGCGGTTCTAGTGGGAACACACTGTTCCCTTGGGCCAAGGATTCTCCATGACTTTTGAATTTTTTTTAATCGTCAATTTAATATTTATTTTAATTTTAATTTGTTTTAAAAATAAATGTATTATCTTTATAATATATATATATATATATATATATACTATATTATAAAGTATTTGACAAAAACTCTTAAAAACTATTTTTTATACATGAAGTACTGTTTATTGATGCATATTACTTAAAATTTAATATTACAAATAAATTGTACACAAGTACAACTTATTAAAACTTTATTTTTGAATTTGTATAACTAACCGTGGATAAACATAATTAAATACAAGATAAACATCTTATTTTAAATATAAAAAATCTTAAATATAATTAAAATAATTATTGAGTTTTAACATTATCATTATATTTATAAAAATATATTGTTAAGCCAAAAATATATTAATTCGCTATTATACCTAAATTAAAATTAAAATAAAAAATTGAATTACATAAATTGTACAAAAACGATAACTTTTAAATAGTTAATTTGATATTAATATCGATATATTTTTTCAAAAATTTATGATATCTTCAAAGTTATTTTTATTCAAAAGTAAAAACACTATTTTGATCAAAACCACAAAAATCATACTATATATTAACAGAGACAACAAATAAAACAAAACATTAAAATAAAGATATATATCTTACTGTATTGCGCGAGTACCTTTCTAGTTATATTATAAAACATTTGATAAAAACTCTTAAAAACCATTTTTTTATGCATAAAGTACTGTTTATTGATATGTATTACTTAAAATTCAAGATTATAAGTAAATTGTGCGTAAGTATAATTTATTAAAGCTTCATTTATGTAACTAATTATAAATAAACATCTCATTTTGGATATAAAAAATCTAAAATATAATTAGAATATTCATTAGTCATAACAAAAACTTAATTATTATATTTATAAAATTTATATATTTAAATGATAAATAAATTACTCCGTTATTAAATCTAAATTAAATTACAAAAATAAAAATATTGAACTAAAGAAATTACACTAAAAACCAGAACTTTAAATAGTAAATTTGATACTAATATCGATATATTTTTTTTCTAATTTTTTATGATATATTTTAGTTTGTATTTTATTCAAAAATAAAAACATTATCGTTTTCTCAAAACTACTAAAACTTGTATTATATCAACATAGATAAATAATAAAATGAAACATTAAAGTTGATATATATCTCGTTATATTATGTGAGCACCCTAATAACTTTTTAAATTATTGAAAAACAAATGCATTATGTGTTATTTCATATGATTTTTTTTCATCTGCGGCTAGAATTTAATGTAGTGATTAACATATATTAGTTTCATGATGTGATTATTCCACGTGTGATCGCTTCACAATTTGAATCTTTTTACCGTATTTGTAAAACAAAAAATACACGTAAAAATTATATGTTAATTAATGCATTAAATATTATAATTAAATGTGAAAAAAAAACTAAAAATGGAAGTTTTCTCGAATATTAATTTTTTAAAATTTTCAAATAATTAAACTCAGTGTTTAACTTTTCACGTGTATATATAAAATTATTTGACTGTAAATTAAGAATTATCACATTTTTTTAATTAAAAAACATAAAAAAAAAGTAAGCAAATAAGTTAATATTAAAAGTAGGAAAATTTATAAAATTAACCGGTTTACACAACCATTTGCCACAAAATAATCACATTTTAGAGTTTTTGCCGGAATGACCACCGGGGGCGATCCGTACTATACGGGGGTAATTTTTTTTAAGACATAAGGGGGGGTTGCCCCCCATATAATACGGATCGCCCCCGGTGGTCATTCCGACAAAAACTCTAAAATGTGATTATTTTGTGGCAAAAGATTGTATAAACCGGTTAGTTTTATAAATTTCTCTTAAAAGTATTAATGATAAAACCATAAAGAATAGAAATTTAATTTAAATTTAAATGAATTAAATTTTAAATAAATTAATATTAGGAGAATTAATGATAAAACCATAAAGAAAAGAATTATAATTTTTCAAGTTATATTTTTAATAAAAAAGAATTAATATTTTATGTTTTTTTATTAAAAAGAATTAATATTTAAAAAAAAAAACAAAAATCATGTGGTGTTTTGGTAGTGAAAAGAAGTGATTGGGACCGTCCACTATTTCCAATATCTCGTCCTTGCCGATCATCATTATCTTCTTTTATATGTATAACCACAAAAACGCTCCTTACCTACTTTTTATATATACGTAGGGTTGAGACGAGAACACCTTTATTTTACGAGAATATTTTTATTACATGTAATAATATCCGTGGGGGACCTGGTGATATACGGAAGACGTGTTCTACGACTTAGGTCGCGCCAAAAGTTGTCTGCGTCTATGATTTAACATTACATGTAATGATTTTGATGAATTATGGTATCATATCAATAACGCTCTTATCACATGTGAAGAGGCTTAGTGGTATAAGGGCGACTTGGCCCGCAACCAAGAACGTGTCGAAAATCGTCCGCGTCTCTGAATTAGTACACATGTGTATCATATGTAATAAAATAATAGTATCACATGACACATGCAATTGTTTATAGTAAAAGGGTGTTCTCGTGTCCTCGTAACATGAAGGTGTTCTCGTTCGAACCCTTCACAATATATATATATATATATATATATATATATATAGAAAGAGTTTGTTTCAAATACAACCTATTGCATTTGTACAACCAATGCAACCCAATAAAATTGAAATATTTATGAAAATTATGAAAGTTCATTTATTATGATTTAAGTATATGTGGAAGATGAATACAGTTTATTAATTATTATTAATACTTTATATTAAAAAATAATCAAAATTTCTATAAATTACATATTCATCAAATTAAATGGACGGTTGAGATTGAGTTGTATTAGTTGTACAAATGTAAGAGGTTGTATAATAATCTACCTCTCTCTCTATTGTTTAATCTTATGAAATTTTTTCATGAAATTGTTTAATCATGTGAAATTGTTTCATATAATACTTTTTTTTTATGAAGTTGTTTCATATATGTTTATGAAATTGTTTTATATACTACTTAATGAAATTTTAATAAAAACTGTGTCATGTATTTCTCTAAAATTAAAATAATGAAGATGATAATATCCATGATTAACACCATCCACAATAAAAATGATTAATCAACCTCTCATAATTACAAAAAAATGAACAAAATGAAAAAATATAATTGGTTGAATGAAGTTTTTACAAATTGAGTGTTTTTACAAAAAGTATTATATGAAACAATATATATATATATATATAACTGTATTCATCTTCCATAAATATTTAAATCATAATAAATGAACTATAATCATTTCCATAAATATTTCAATTTATTGGGTTGTATTGGTTGTACAAATACGATATGTTGTATTTGAAATAAACCCTACATATATATATATATATATATATAATGTTTATACTTTGCAAACCATCAATTTCATACAAACCTCCTGATCACATTCATTCATTTTTTGGATGAAAGGCCAAGATTGAAACAAACTAAATAAGTAAAGGAAAAAAAAAAGAATTCATATTGGAGACATGGAAAGACAAAACTGGGAAAAACATGTTTTATGAATCTGTTTTAAATTTTATTTTTTGATTTTTATTTTTGAAAAAATATTTATGAAAAATGTCACATGTAGTAACATCTAAAGAACACGAACTTGATATAAAACTAATATTAACATCTCTAAAATATATATATATATATATATATATATATACAGAGAGAGAGATGAGTGATCAAATACAAACCATCTAATGTAGAAATCGTACAAACCTCATTCAACCAATCATAATTTTTCATTTTATTCATTTTTTTGTAATTATGAGAGGTTGATTAATCATTTTTATTATGGAGAGAGTTAATCATGAATATTACCATCTTCATTATTTTAATTTTAGAGAAAATTATGAAATAGTTTCACTAAAAATTCATTAAGTATTATATGAAACAACTTCATAAAAAAAACGTATTATGTGAAAAATTTCATAAGATTAAACAATAAAATCGACGGATGAAGTTGGTTTGCACGGTTTGTACAAATTGGGTAGTTTGCATTTGATTGCTACTATATATATAGAGAGAGAGAGAGAGAGAGAGAGAGAACTTGAAATATAAAGTGTGTGTGAAATCATTTAAAAAAATATAATTTTTAAGAATCATATAAATAAATCTTAATTGGATTATATTTATAATCATAAGTGAAAGGTTGTTTGTTTACCTTATAATAGTTCTATTAAGTGCAGTATCTGAATAATTAAACAATGAATCTTGTTTGACAAAAAAAAAAGTACGTCTCTTAATTATTTTAAAACTCTCTGAATGATTTTGTATCGTGAACCTTCGTTAACCATTCAACGCATTAATTTCATTGTAACCAATTATCAAACAATTACATTCATTTTGCACTATATCATGAGAGTCTCTTAATCATTCTGACCACTTAATAATTCTACACCAAACCATTCAACAACTGCCAAACAGCCCTCTATGTAGAATTCAAGGTATATCTTGAACATGTGTTTTTGTAGTGTATTGGCATGCTATTGTTTTATTATTGTAATAATGTTATTTTCATTGAAAATCTTGTATCAGTTTAATCTCATTAAAAGATCTGGCTAAAGATATTATAACAGTTTATCTGTTATAATAAAAAAAACATAGGTAATGATTATTAATTAGTCTTTCCACAATCAGTTAATGCATTAACTAACAACCAGTTTTTTTAGCTACCAGATAGTTTATAAACTGGTTTGTAAGTTTAGTCTTTAAAGTTTGTGTACTGTTACCATTACATAAACAGGTTTTTAGGATTGAGAATGAAAACGAATGTCGAAATGGAAATTAACAGAAAAAAGAGTAATTGTTTAACGATTGTATATGATGAAAATACATGATATTGCTTTAAGAATAAAATAATTAAATAAATTATTATTTATATAATTAAAAAAAGGAAAAAGTTCATATTCTAGTTGCCCAAATACACAACTAGAATATGAATACATATTAGTGACTGGCCTACCAAATACCTCTACTCTCCAAATTTTATATTTTTCCTTTAAAAAAAAGTATACTATAATCATGTTTGGTCATCAACCATATATATATATATATATATATATATATATATATATATATATATATATATATATATATATATATATATATATATATATATAT
>NC_037533.1:19555655-19571857 GCF_001531365.2 Cynara cardunculus var. scolymus | reverse complement strand
AAAAAAAAAAAAACAAAATAAAAAATTATGATTGGTGGAATGAGGTTTTTACGGTTTTTACAAATTGAATGGTTTTCATTTGATTGCTCCCCTATATATATATACATATTTATGTGTGTGTGTATATACATATATATGTATATATGGTTGGGTCTATGTGAGACTAAATTGTTTTCATGAGACCTGTTATACCATTTTTTTATATTTAAAACTTTACAGCAAAACACTACAAAAGTAAAAAAAAAAAAAATCCGAACGTTCACAGCAAAAACACTTTGAAGATTACCTTTACATTGTTTTGTTGTGAAATGTAAAAAAGTGGTCTCATGGTATCATTATAACATGCTGGTCTCACGTGATCCCAACTCTCTATCTATACACACACATGCGTGTGCGCACACACATATACATACATGCATATAGTTTGGATTCATGTGAGACACGTTAGACCACTTTTTTATACTCAAAACTTCACAGTAAAACACTATGAAGGTAAAAAAAAAAGCTGAACCTTCACAACAAAAACACTGTGAAGGTTACTTTCACAAAGTTTTGCTGTAAAGTTTCAAGTGTAAAAAAGTAGTCTTACGGGTCTCGTGAAAAAAAGCTGGTCTCACGTGAACCCAACCATATATATATATATATATATATATATATATTAGTTTGCATACTTTTAATGATTAGTAATGTAAAATGATTTCAAGATTGCGTGAGGTTCAAAATTAGGCCTACGTCTTTTGTACGTTTTTTTGCCTTTTCAAATATAGAAAACAAGAAGACAAGTTGAATTTGTAAATCTTATGTTTCTATAAATATGTTTCACTTACAATTTTTTTAATATTATTACTTGAATATTTTAATATTGATTGTATTATAAAATATTTTATAAATTAATAAAATATTATTTATTTTTATTAAATATTTGATTTTAAGGTTTTCTTAACCTGAACAATTATTAATTGTATATATATATATATATAGAGAAGGTTTCAAACGAGAACACCTTCATTTTACAAGAACGCAAGAACATTCTTTAACTGTAGACAATCACATGTGATACTATTATTTCATCATGTATGACACACTTAATGCTAAATTAGATATGCATACAACTTTTGTTGTGATATAGGTTGCGAGCCCCCTTACACCACTAAAGCTCCATCAAGACCATCACATGTGATATTAAATCATAAATGCAGACGACCTGTGGCGTGACCTTAGTCGTAGGGCACGCTATTTACACATCACCAGGTCCATTCATGTATATTATCACATGTGATAAGGTTGTTCTCATATTCGGCAAATGAAGGTATTCTTGTTTTAACCTCCACCCCACACCTATATATATATATATATACACACACACACACACATATATATATATATATATATTTGTTATGTTTGGTTTCACCAATCTAATCATAATTTGGTGAGATTTTATTTGTTAATAGTTCCATAATGATTAAAAAAAGGAAAATCATGACATTATTATGATCATAAGAAGTAAACTTGAAGAGCAATGTTAGGCAAGTGTTAGTGCCATCAATTCATAATCATATACCATGACATTTCACCTTTTCATTAAAATCTCCAAAACAAAATTAAACCACCCTAAATGCCGCAACCGAAAGATTTGTCGATCGACACCAAAACCCATCGTAAAAACGTTGCTGAGATACCCAAGCACCCGATTTAGCAAATAACAGTGCGTCAAGAATTTGAAAAAAAGCATCTGATTTAAGTAACGTACACCGATAAAACATGCTATCATTAGACACATAATTAATGAAAACATGATCTGTTTAATGACGACGACATACAGAATACAGACAGCTTTTTTCGTACTTCTTTATGTTACCTCGAGATCAGAACTATCGCACCATCAACAGTCTTTCTATCCTCGAGTATGAGTCACGATCGACTTCTAGAAATACGAAAGAAGTAATGAAATTTAAAAGAACGGATGAAGCAATTACAGGTCAAGAGTTTTTAACATTATCGAAAGACTTTTATCAGCCAAGTCTTTGAAAACGATAAAATATCATCTAAAAAGTATGGGGAAAAAACGAAAGCGATATAATTGAGCATAGAAATTTCTAAAAGTTGAAGACCATAAAAATAGAAGTCAACTGGTTTTTTTTTGGTATTTAATTAATAAAAGGAAATAATTTTGTCATTATCAAAAAAACATTCAAATTTTTTTTATTTAAAAGGATATATATATATATATATAGAGAGAGAGAGAGAGAGAGAGAGAGAGAGAGCGAGGTGAGTTATTATACAACCTTTTACATTTGTACAATTAATATAACTCAATCTCAACCGTTCATTTAATTTGATGAATATGTGATTTCATAGAAGTTTTGATTGTTTCCTAATATAAAGTATTGATCATAATTAATGAACCTTATTCATCTTCCATAAATATTCAAATCATAATAAATGAACTCTCATCATTTCTATAAATATCCCAATTAATTAGATTGCATTGGTTGTACAAATGAACATGGTTGCATTTCAAATATACCCTTTATATATATATATATATATATATATATATATATATATATATGGAGAGAGAGAGAGAGGTGAGTTATTATATAACCCTTTACATTTGTACAACCAATACAACTCAATCTCAATCGTTCATTTAATTTGATGAATATGTAATTTCATAAAAGTTTTAATTGTTTCTTAATATAAAGTATTGATCATAATTAATGAACGTTATTCATTTTCAATAAATATTTAAATCATAATAAATAAACTCATCATTTTCACAAATATTTCAATTTATTGAGTTGCATTGGTTATACAAATGTGATTAGTTGCATTTGAAACAATCTCTCTCTATATATTTTGGGTATCTTATCAAGGAGGGTTTAAATCGACGACTTTTATTATCAAGTGGTTTTTGTGATATGAAACCATGGCCAAAGAACCAATGAAAAAGCCAAAAACTTCCTTTTTCTATATTTATCAACAAATATTAAAATAAACGAGAATTTAATATCATACGTAATCCGGAAGAAATATTCTAGAAATTGAAGTCAACTTTCTTTATCTTGTTCGAGGATAACTTAAATTAGATAAAGTTATATAACTATCAGTTAAACGTGTAAAGGTTAATACATAAATAATGACGGAATATATTGGGTTTAAAACTATAAGGGTGTTTGGGATTGCTAATTTGAAACAACTTATATTTTTTTTTTTACAAAAGCAATTATCAACTTATCATAAGTTAATTAAGTTTAATTTATTCATAAACTTCTTATTACCGGTTTGACACCAGTATAAGTTGTTTATCTAAACACTAAAAAATGTTTATTACTGGTGCCATACCGGAATAAATCAATAAATTATTTTTAAAAGCAATCACAAACACCATATTCAAAGTAATAGAGATCATGCAAATAGGTCTGAAAACTCTCGGATCCTCCTCAACCCACCCTCTAGCCTCCCAAACTAGAGAAACACGAAAGGCCCAAGCCCAAGGACCATGCTCAACCCAAATAAGCCCAAACCTAATGAGCTCGAACCGATTTGGCCAAATTTTTGGGGGTGGGTCCAGGTTTAGGCCCATCCTTTTTTGGCTCACTGAGAACAGGTTTTGACCTAGGCCCAAGCTCAAAAAAGTCTAGACCTTGAACATCTCTAACATCTCTAGTCCCAACCCGTTGCTTCCAAAAAAAAAATCTTATTAACCACTTGGGTTGTGATGTAATAGTTAAGACTCGAGGGATGTATGTAAATCTCAGAGTTCGAATTCAGATCTCTTGTAGCCATGGAGGTTCACCTACGATAACTCCCAACTTTAGCCCATTCGTTGGTTGGAATACCAGAGTTACCAATGGACTACAAATCTCACACTTGTGTATTTCTTAAACAACAAAACCTATTCATCTATGGATGTGTGTTATTAGCAGCCCTAAAGATTCATCATCCAACATTCCAACAACCCACCCTCTATGAGTCCAGCCCACATGACCCAAATCATGAAACTTTTGAGGCAACACATCCATTAGTCATGTCTAGCATTTTAACAGGCAAAAACACGATACAAATCCCTCCCGTCCTCCAATCAACTGTTGACACATCATTTTATTGAAAAAAAAGGATAAAATAAATAAATAAACGTGTCAAAGTTAATTGATGGAACTAAGAGGAGACAGAGATCTTGGCGAAATGATTTGTATTCCCAAGAACACTGAGTGAGAATAAAACTCCACGACCTCTACCAGCTATTCTTAAAAATAAGAGCATTTCCAACAGCTATGTTATTTTAGAAATTTTGGAGATATGTGAGAAGTTTGCTTCAATAGCTGTGTTAAACTCTACTCTAAAATATAGAAAAAATGGAGAGAAAAAAAAAAGAAATCTCCAAATTTAGAAGAAAAAAAAGAATATAGAATAGTTGTTGGAAATGCTCTAAGTTACCCAAAAAGATCCCAATCACCTAAGCAACCTAAGCCAGATAACCCACCATTTTATACAAGATTGAAGAACAAAAATGGTGGCCATAGTTCACACCAAAACTCCAACCATATTCAAGAAACACAACCTTGAGGGGTAGATCAACCGGTAAAACCCTGAATTTACTCCTTAGATGTCACCGGTTCAAATCCCCTCAAGACCACTAGAGGGTTTCGGGTTTCCATGACTGTTGACTTTAAAGGCTCCGTACGCATGATAAAAACCTCCCTCGAGGGTATAAGATACATAACTAGGTTCCAGAACATCGGTAGATCGCTGTTGTAACAGCTAAACAAGAAATCTGTGAAACCAAGTTCATCCAGATTTCTCGAGGTTTTCGCTTTATTAATTTAATTACTTCTAGATTCACATATTACCTCCCAACTTCAGCCACTATCTTCTTAAAGATGGGCACACCAGTAAAATCATTGTGTTTTTACTCGATGAGAAGTCGATTGGCCTTCGAATCCATCGCCTTCGCTTGCTTCAGATCCTGCTGCAAAAGTCAGAAAGAAAAAAAAAAGTTAATACATTATGATGAATAGTATTTGCTGATGGTTCAAAAAGATACATGATTGGAGCCAATACCAGTGTACCAATGTCCTAATCCTGTTTGCCAAGGCTCTTAGGCTTCTTTATTAAAAAAGGGTCCTTGGTGACGCAGAACGAAAGTGAAATAAAACACGAGCCCGAGAGTAAATTTCAATAATACTCGCAGGTCTTGAATACTACAAAGATTGGCCATTTTGAAGGCGTATTCTAATTTGGCAGGTCGGCCAGAATTTCAAAATTCAAAAACCGAGAATTAAATGAGATGTGAAAATCAGAAACTTTTGTTTCGCACTATCTGCTTATTAATCGTAACAAAATAAAAACTGAAAAAGTATTCAGGGTCGGATTCCGGATGTATGGAAGTTATGGCCTTTTTAAGATTGGCTTCTTTCCAGCCCGTTTGCTTTTATCTTGTTGCTCCATAAATGCGTCATCCAATTATTGGATGTGATGTGAAGGTAGAGGATGGAAGTCTAAGTACACTGCTAAGTAAAACTTGTACTTGATATAGGGTAACAAGTGTACATTAGAAGCTTAAAGTACAAGTATCACTACAACAAAATCGGTTTTATAGGACATCAAATATGTCTAAATGTTCTAATAGACAACTTTACAACACTTAGGTTTATATAATCGAATAATTGTGCGTCTTATGTAAAGTTGTTACAATAAGGTGATTGAACAATTTTAGGTGTCTTAACAAGTTCTTTAAAGTGTCATATTGACCTTTTTATATAAAATTATTTGAAAAATGTCTTATAAAAAACAAGTGTCCTATAAAAGGAATTTTCCTAGGAGAATTCTAAAAAATGTCCTATAAAAAAAGCAAATTCTATTGTAACACAGTTGTTTGGTCCTATAAAGCAAGTCTGTTAGGCCATTTTGGGGATTGTATGGTAGGAGCTTAATGGGTTGTATAATGGATATGGCTTATTCGTATAGTCATATCTAGTTGTTCGGTATGAAATTATTCAGTCACCCATGGCTGAATCGCTCAGCTAAAAAACTTATCTCCATTGTATTCAGCCATGAAATTCCCCCAACTAACCCTCTCCCTCCGTACTCCATCACCGCTCCTCCCTCAGCACTCCCTCGATTCTGCGTCTCACCATCCATCACAGGTATGTTTCTCTCCATCAGTTTCCTTTCTGTTGCAGGTTCTCTCCATCGATTTCCTTCCTGTTGCAGGTTTGTTTATCTGTTGAAGACTCCCCCATCACAGGTTCCTTCCAATCTCCACAGTTCCTCCCCGTCGGAGATCTTGAAGAGACACCATTTTTTATGTTTCTTCTTCCGGTTCATACCATTTGCAGACCTGTTTTTCTTCTTTTTGTTTCATGAAACAAAATCGTGGCTCTCATATATAGATCTATTTTCTTCTTTCCTCTCGTTATTTGCTATGTTCACAGGAAGTAGAATTCTGATTGGGAACTTGGGACAGTGAACAATGAGTCTTTTTGTTAATGAAAAAGCTAAGGACAAAGGAGGGGGTAAAATGGTCATTTATATTATTCAAACAGTTTATTCAACACAACAACCGAACAACAATTTATCTGTTATCATACAGATTACTTTATCCATACAGATCTTAACATAAAATGAACCGAACAACCCCTTAGACATATTTGGCGTCCTATAAAGCCAATTTTGTTGTAGTGTAGCTACAGAAAGAACTCCGGTCTCCTCTTGGAACATACAAGGGAACTAATTACTCCATGGAGCGAATCATCGGATTAGATGTTGTTCCAAATAGGTTTAGCCACATGATCCTAGGCTTTCCTTGAGACGAAACACAAGCTGGGAACCAAAAACTTACGTTCGGAATAGAAATGGAAGATTTTACAATGCGATATAGAGAACAAGGGGTCGGTGGGATATCAACATGGCGTGCATGAGATGATATGGTCATGATTTTGCGTAATTGCTAATACGCATGATCGTGTAATATGCCTATATGGTTGTGGGAGTCGGTGGAAGGATACTAGCATTCAGGTTATACCATAACCTAACACAAACCGAATCTATCTTGTGCAAACTTTCAAACTAAATACTATAACTATGATACAGTATTTAGTCTGATGTTTGCAAAATTTGAAATCTAATATGGCACCAAATTGAGTGTAACTATTCATTAAAAAGGAACACAACATCAATGAATACACTTCAAATACGTACTTGGTTATTTCGCATGTTTGACTGTTTTGGACCATAGGACATGAACATAACTAAAATTCGTGATGAAATGACTTACGCATGAGTTATATGAACTACTTATTCACGATATAAGTAATTTTAGGACAATATCAGGTAGTATTATCGATCAATTATTAGCATAAGAAACTGGCCAAAAAAGACTCAATCACGACCATTAGCATGCAAACATTAAGAGCTATTAAAGATCGATCTTAAGTTATATATGATGGCTGACCATATTTGAAATCATCAAATTGGAAATATTCCAAGATTCTATCAACGAGAAGTTACTTAAAATCAACAGGTGAACCCTTACCTGCTCCTTGAAATCTTTCACAACCATGAGCAAAAGCCTGTCTCCAGCTACATCTCTAAAGCCTAGCAACATATCATGCCGCGAGATCTTGTGCTCCTGTAATAAAAGCGCAACAACTGTGAGCGTTGATAATATAATTCCAATTTCTAAGCTTCTCAAAGTGTAAAGAATATCAAACACAATGCAATTTGATTAGGACTTGCAATATATTTGCGATGATACTCATCAATCTTCTTTATAGCCTCTGGGGGTAAAATCTTGGAGAGCCCAGAGACGAGTGCTTTGATAGGCATCCAGGGGCCAGTCACCGGTTCATCAAGTTGGACTCTCTCTATTTTAGGCCCTAAATAACATGGAATACATACAAGAATAAGTACAACTAGCGAAGGATATAACAGCAATCCAAAGATTCAAGCAAATAACACACCATTGGAGCCAGACAGGATCTTGAAGCTTATCACGAATTCAGGCAAAATATGTGTGTTAAGCTGAGTACTCCATATAATCAGCTTCTTAGGGAGTTCCAAATTATCAACACCCAACTGAAACTCATCCGAGCTTGGATGGCATTGCTTAGAACCAGGTTTAACGACCTCCACTCTACCCCATATAACACGACAAAGCAAGATGTATCTGATTCCTTTATCATCAACAGTAGAGGATTTCACACTGGATGTGTCATTGAATCATTAGTTTTCCATTCTATTCTGAACTTTTAAGAATAATAACATATATAGTACTGAACTGAACCAAATCTCTTTTGCAATTTAAATCCAACTGTTAGTGTACCATAATGAAACAATTATATGAAGGCAAAAATGGAATGAACTGACCTTTCAATAAGAGAATTATATGTGCAGAGATAGAGACCATAACCAAAAGCACCATCCTTCTCAATGTTGTCATGGCTGAATCCATGTGAAATGATCTTCTCAATATCATCCTTGGAGGCACCAAACCAAGCATACCTGATGTTAGTTTGATTCCAATTTGTGTGTTTGGCTGCTTTCGCATAAATATTGAAAGTCTGAAGCCTAGCATGGGAAATAGCACTTGCATTAAAAAGGTTCCTATAGATATGTTCAATTTGGGCATTAACCCCAAGCCTTTTCATTCCCGAAATAAACCTTTTCCTAACGACTTCATGAAGTCTATCATCCTCATTCAATCGAATCAATCCATCAATTCCAGCTTTGGGTTGGAGATTGTTTGGTTCATCAACCAGGTTCTCAAAGACGAAATTCTCAGGATGCACTTCACTCTCATTTGATCCAACTAGCCTATCGAGTCCAATTTGAGGATGGATTTTGGTAGTATCAGAAATCGGGCTCCCATAAGTGCAACTCTTACAATCAGAAATTGCATCATCATCAATGTCCTCATCATCTGCGTCGTAACTTTCCATAGAAGCAATGTCTTCAATCACCTTACGATCAACGGCACTATCACCGCCAAAACCCGACGATTCGTCACCATTATCACCTTCGAAGTTCTGATCTTCATTTTCAAGAGCCAGCAACGAAGACCTCGGCATTGCTAAAAACACTAACTAATCAACAAAACCAAAAACTGTATATCGTTGTTGAATCGAACTACGAACTACTGAAATTGGACTAAAAAACACATATGTTCATAATTAAACATGAAATCCTTGATTACAGACGAATATTAACAAAGGATGATCGCTTATACAAGACGCTAGTTATATATACCGATCTAAACGAAGAATCAAGGGCATTAAATCAACTTCGAACAAACTCGCAATTAATTTACGAGAATTCAAAGCCAATCTACAAACAACAACAGCAATCAAACACATCGATCGATGATCAGCTTCTCACGAATCATCAATGCTATATAACATGCAATCTTCTTTTTTACATATATAGAGAGAAACAACTATGGCTGTTTTTAGGAGGCGGTGCACCGGAAAACAGGTGGCGGTGACCATCGGTTATATACGGGTTTTCGGGGGGAAGGGGGTTTCAGGAATTCCCACTGGATTTCGAACCAAATATTAAATTACCTATTTACCCTTTTACTTTTTGTTTTTTCCTGTATATGCATGAATCGGTGGGGGTTTTCTTCCAGGGTGTTTCTGGTAATTTTAGTGTAAGATATTTTTTAACCACACATACATTCTTTGTTTATCTTTTAATAGTTACATTAAAATACAGCTTTTGAATTATTAAGAGGTGAATTTCGTTTAGCAAAAATAAATTTGCCTCTTAATAGTTTTAAAACCCTCTGAATGATTTTGTATCATGAGTCTCCTTTAACCATTCAATGCCTTAATTTCAATGTAAATAATTATATTTCATTTTGTACTATATCATAATAGCTTTTAAATCATTCTGACTACTTAATCATTTTACATCAAACCATTCAACAAATATCAAACAGTCTCTAAGTGTTGGTTTATAAAGCTAGCAGATAATTAATAAGTTAGCTGATAAATAAATCATGTAATAAAACTAGCTGATAAAATGTAAAATGATAAAAAAAAGCATCTTAAAAAGTTAATTAATTATAATATTTAAAAATATGACTTAAACAAATCTCTAATAATATAATATATTAACCAATACAAACAAAATGGTAAAAAAAATTAAAAAAAATATAATATATCAATTACATGAATTTTAAATTGATTATTATATATTATAATATTTAACTTTGTTAAAATAAATTCTAGAAAAAAAAATATTATTTATCTATACTATATTATAAAACATTTGACAAAAATTCTCAAAACCCATTTTTTTATGCATAAAGTACTTTCTATTAATGTATATTACTTAAAATTCAAGATTACAAGTAA
Organism: Cynara cardunculus var. scolymus; assembly: GCF_001531365.2. Classification (NCBI taxonomy): domain Eukaryota; kingdom Viridiplantae; phylum Streptophyta; class Magnoliopsida; order Asterales; family Asteraceae; genus Cynara; species Cynara cardunculus. The sequence goes on along the minus strand of NC_037533.1, from coordinate 19,561,499 downwards.
ATTGTACATAATCACAACTTATTAAAGCTTCATATTTGAATTCCTGTAACTAAATACCGATAAACATAATCAAATAGACGATAAACGTCTCCATTTAAATATAAAAAATCTAATATATAATTAGGATAATCATTGAGTTCTAACAAAATACTTGATTTTTATCTCTACAAAAAATTATATTATTAAACCAAAAAAATAAATGAAAGAAATAGAAAAAAAAATCAAAATAGTTAGTTTCGTATTAATATCAGTATAATTTTTTTAATTTTTATGATATCTTCATATTTATATTTTATTCAAAAATAAAAACATAATTGTTTTCTCAAAACCACATAAAAACATATTATAACATCATATGAGACATAAAAAATAAAACATTAAAATCGAGATGTATCTCGCTACATTGTGCGAGTATCCTTCTAGTGATTTTAAATAATCATTATAGATAATATGAATAAAACTAAAAATGATCTACCTCATTTATTTTAATTAATTAATATTTTTAAAATATATATAAATAATTAGATTAAATATTGTGTTCAAGTTATTTAACACATTTTTATTATCTATGAAATAAAATAAAAATATAACTTTAAGGTTTATGCTACAAAAAAATTACTAAAATTGTTATATTTACGTTGTGATAACTAAATATATTGAATAATAATTAAAAAAATAATAATATGAAAATAATTGATATGATTAATAATCATTGTAAATAATTAATAAACAATATTAATATATGACATGTAATTAAAATTAATTTTCCTTTTATATGAATTAATATTTATTAATACAAGTAATATTTAAATTTTATTTATATTTACTTATAATTAGTAGTAATAAATAATAATTAATTTTAATAAGGGTTATAATTAGAAAAAAGTGACAAAACGCTGCTCCAAATATCGTTTCAAAAAGTTAGCTTATGTACATTCAAACATGTATCTAGATAATAACTTAGTTTATAGCTTATTTTTGTCAAACAATGCCTAAAAACCCACCTCTAACCATACACTTAAAAAAACAAAAAAAAAATCATTTTAATAATAAAATAATATATAATATGTATTCATTGTTATACTATTTTATTAATATATTAATATATATATATATATATATATATATAATTAGAAAAGTAGAATAAAAAATTAATATATATTTTTAGTGGTCTACTTTATTGACCTTCAAATATAAAGACCATCATAAAAAGAAGATCCCGGAGTTCTCTTTCTAGGTTGAGGAGATTGCTTTGACTTTCTTGTTAATTAGTGTTTTAGTGTTGGATTGGAGATGAAAACACCTCCATTTTTATGTTTTTTTTATTAATCTGGATATCCAACCCGTTATGCGAGCCGACTAATCTCAGGATGACCACCTTCTTTGCAGATAGTCCGGAGTCACCGCATTTGAACCTCTGTGGCCACAAGGGGATTTTTTTTTTCTCTTTGGATTTGAACTTGGATCTCCTGGTACTTTTGATCTTTGGAGCCAAGCTCAAACCAATCAGGCACCACCTTTATGGTTACTTTTTTATGTTTTTACTGTTGGGTTGGAGATGGTTTAACATTATCTCCAACTGATTTTACATTGCAGATAAATACATCCCTACCTAGTAACTTTCTTCTCAGATACATCAACGACAAAACTCACTTTTTACATTACCAGTATATAATCTGACCTGATTTTAATATAAAAAGAAAGTGCATAATAATCCTGTATAAATTGTAAGTGTCTAGGTCAATTCGAACGCACCATCTTGATTTTCATCAGGCGCTAGATTTAACAGTCTGATATACAATACAACTGTATTAAAAAGACTTGAATCAGTAACATATTGCTTCCCACATTTGCAATCGAGATTAATTTAGCCATTTGAACGTGTTCTTAGGAATAGGTAATCAGTAACCTCGTTTCTTAAATGATATCAGATAAGGATACCTGGGTTTGCTCCTATCCTGATCATATTTAATATGCAAACGTCAGTCATCAACCGGTACAATGTGAAATCATCAAATTTCGTATGACATCATTTAAGAAAAAGAATTCTAATTTCTAATTTGGTCAACAAACTTTGAAATTATCAGGAAAAAAAAAACTCGAACTTTGGTAAAGTGTTTTACTTACGTTATTATGCAAAAAATGACCTCGTTATTTGCATTTCGTAACAACCAAAAATGTCGATCAAAATGTTTCGATATTAAATATATTTAGGTAGATATAACATCATTTCAGCTATATATTAGTTGTTAACAAATAAGATTTGGGTTCACGTGAGACCAACTTGTTTTCGTGAGACAACCTTTTTACACTTATAACTTCACAACAAAATGTTGTGAAGGTAAAAAAAAGCAGAACATTCACAGCAAAAACACTGTGAAGACTACGTTCATAACGTTTTGCTAATATGCTGTGAAGTTTCAAGTGTAAAAAAATGATTTCACAGGTCTCACGAAAACAATGATGAAAATTTTAAAATAGATAATCTGGTAGTCATGTGTAACTTTTTTTAGAGTATCTAACTTCTAATTATCTGTTTAAAAAAAATTATAAATAATCTGTTGAAGATTCTCTAATCCATCAACAAGATATTCATCGAAATCAGCATTTTTTTGTTACTTTTTTAGCTTAATTGATATCATCTGTGGCTCGTTTTTTTAATTCTTTACATCAAATTTTTTATAACATTTTCTCATCATTTTTTATATAAAGAACAACAATTTTCATCAAGCATCGAGTTGTAAATTTTGCTTTCAGGCTTCGATTTCAAATTGAAACTTGGTGCCCAAAAAACTCCCGATCAACTCATTAAGCCATCAATTAATCGGGTTGAAATTGAGTTACGCCCAGATCAGCTATATCTAACCCTGTCAGTATTTAACAGGAAGAGGGGAGGGAGAACTAGAGATGGCCAAACAAATAATTAAATAAAAAATAATATAGAGAGAAGTTTCATTTCCATCTGTGCGAATAAGCCCGTTCCTGTGCGAATAAGCTCTAAATAAACATCACATTTTGGTTGAACGAATAAGCCCATTAACCCATTAAGCTCATTAAGTCATAAGTAAACATTTCCTAAGATTGTCTTACAAAGGAGTTGATATCTCATTTATCAGATGCGTTTTAAAACTGTAAGTCCAAATACAGATAAAGTGGACAATATATGATACAGTTGACCTGAAATGATACAAAAATACATCAAATATTTTCCAAAGAAAAATAATATCAAACCTTCTAAAAGAAGGCCACTTTAACTTTCCACTTGGAAACCTTTTGGATTTCACTTAGGATTGAAACACATCATTCCAACTAATACTTCCATCATTACTCCATATGTCTCAAATTGGTTTGCATACTTTGCAATTATGTCCTTTAAGTTTATATAATAGCCAGCTAGTCCCTCAACTTTCATATATTACATATTTACCCCCTATAAGACATTATGTTATTTTTTTTAATCTAGTTTTCGGGATCTTACACGAAAGGATCGTGTAACAGGCGATCACGTGTTGGATCGAGAATGTTCTAGAATTAACATGTTTATGGCCTTTGGGTCGAGCCTGATGTCGTGGGACTCGGACTGGAATACATGTATCACCTGTTGTAAATTTCATTTGGTTATGGAACAGTTAATGTATTATTATTTATTTTTCTTTTTTCTAGTTTTAAATTTTACAAATTTGACACCAAAAGTTTATTAAATTATATTTTAAAAACATAGATTTAATAATAACGATTAGAGATTAAAGTTTTACACGTAGGGGCGGGTACCAACAATTCAACTCAGAGGTTGTTTGGTTCGTTTTCCATTTAGTCGTGTATGAATAAAAATATCTGTGTGGATTTATCTGTTCATATAGATTGTGAAAGTTTTTGTGTGGATTAATCTTTTTGCATTAAACATTCTCTAGAAAAATAAGTCACTTTCTATATTATTAAGTCACTACCAAACAAACATGTATAATTAACTGAATAAATTATAAATTTTATTAAACTAATTAAGCTGGTAACAGATAAACTCGTAGATTGATTTGTATTCCTAAGAAATTGGGATAGTCGAATGGACAGAGGGACAAGCATGAGGGTCTTTGGTCGGCTTGTAAACGGCTTGGACCCACGGCGCCAAATACGCCAAAATGGCACACCCGACCCGATTAAATTATGACACACAAACATTGAAAAACCAGTTGAGATTTGATTGGGTGCACGTATGTATCATAAGATCCTGTCCACCCACCCTCCCAGATTCGTCCGATTTCCTTGACTTTCTCATCTACGACTACCATTTATTTTCTCACTAAATTTCCAATTTTATCAAAAATAAATAACATTATATTTTAAAAATCAATTATGAACATTTAATGAAATTTACAACCTTATCTATACAAAATTCAACAAAAAATCAAACAAGCAACCCTTTAATATAATTCAAAATATCGTATAAATTATTTATATTATAAGTCTATAAGAGTAGTCATGTAATACAACGAGATATATTTCGATTTTAATATTATTTTTTTGTTGTTTCTGTTGATATAATACGTTTTTATTTTTAAATAAAATATAAATTTAAAAATGTCATAAAAAATTTGAAATATATATATCGATATTAGTATCAAATTAACTATTTTAAAAATTCTCGACTTTGTGTAATTTCTTTAATTCAATTTTTTTTACTATAAGTTAATTTAGGTTTAATAACGAAGTAATTTAATTTTGTTTAATAATATAATTTTTATAAAGAGATAATAATTAAATATTCTGCTAGAACTCAATGATTATTCTAATTATATTTTAAATTTTTTATATTTATAATGAAATGTTTATCATGCATTTGATTAGGTTTATTTACAGTTAGTTACACAAATTCAGAACATGAAGTTTTAATAAATTATATTTACGCATAGTTTAATCGTAATCTTGAATTTTAATTAATATGTATCAATAAACAATACTTCGTGCATAAAAAATGGTTTTTAAGAGTTTTTATCAAATGCTTTATAATATAACTAAATGGTACTTGCACAGTGCAGCGAGATAAATCTCCATTTTAATGTTTAGTTTTTTTCTCTATTGATATAATACGATTTTATGTGATTTTAAGAACACGACAATGTTTTTATTTTTTAAATAAAATATAAATATGAATATAGCATAAAAATTTGAAAAAAAATCGATATTAATATCAAATTAACTATTTAGTAATTCTCGTTTTTTGTGTAATTTCTTTAATTTAATTTTTTATTATACGTTAATTTAGATTTAATAACAAAGTAATTTATTTTTGGTTTAATAAAATAATTTTTTATAAAGATAATAATTAAAAATTCTGTTAGAACTCAATAATTATCTTAATTGATAATTTAGATTTTTTATATTTAAAATTGATGTTTATCTTGTATTTGATTATGTTTATCTGTAGTTAGTTATACGAATTTAAAAATTGAGCTTTAATAAGTTGTAGTTATGTAAAATTACTTGTAATCTTGAATTTTAAGTAATATGTATCAATAAACAGTACTTCATGCATAAAAAACGGTTTTTAAGAGTTTTTGTCAAATGTTTTATAATATAACTAGAAGGGTACTCGCGCAATGCAATAGGATACATCTCGATTTTTAATGTTTTAATTTATTCTTTGTCTATGTCGATGTTATAATACGATTTTATGTGTTTTTAAGAAAGCAACAATGATTTTATTTTTGAATAAAATAAAATTTTGAAAAAAATATATCAATGTTAGTATCAAATCAACTATCTAAAAGTTTTCATTCTTTATGTAATTTCTTAATTTATTTTTATTATAATTTAATTTAAGTTTAATAATGAAATTATTTATTTTTG
>NC_037533.1:19546022-19555327 GCF_001531365.2 Cynara cardunculus var. scolymus | reverse complement strand
TAATATTATAAATTTTATAAAAATAATAATTAAGTATTCTGTTAGAATTTAATGATTATCTTAATTATATTTTAGATTTTTTATATTTAACATGAGACATATTCTGTATTTGATTATGTTTATATGCAATTAGTTACACGAATTCAGATATGAAGCTTTAATAAGTTGTACTTACGCATAATCTACTTGCAATCATGAGTTTTAAGTAATATGTATTAATAAACAGTAATTTACGCATAAAAAATGGTTTTTAAAAGTTTTTGTCAAATGTTTTATAATATAGTATAGATTTAAATATAGATAAAGGGTCGTTTACTTGATGCATCACGCATGACCATTTGAATCTTATTGGAGGCCCGATTACTCATTTAAAATAAAAACATATTATATTTTTTATTTAACTGTAAAATTAGGCCCAAAACACAAAGAAAATTAGATATCAAGTTCAAATTCAAGAGTGGTACCTGATTGGTTTCTTGTTTTCACAAAAAAATTGGTTTCTTGTTTTTAAAGTTGGAGTTTTTTTTCTCACTATTTAAAAAAACAATATAGAAAACCACAAGAGTGGTGTTTGATTGGTTTGAACTTGAGTTTCAAATGTCAAAAGTGTCTGAAGGTTCCATGTTCAAATCCAAAGAGGAATACAAATTCCCTAGGTGACCCCGGCTATACGTAAAACATGTGGTCGTCCTGAGATTAATCGGTTCGCATAACAGATTGGATATCCATATTAATCAGGAAAAAAAACAATATAAATAATCTCTTGAATCAAAATAAATAACATAAATTACATTTTCTTTATTTTAGAAAAGTTGTTAATGGTCCTTAAGTTAACGGTGTTAATTTGAAAGATGACCAATTTTGTAAAAATAAAACTAAAAACCGACAATATCCAAATTTGAGACAAACTACAAGGACCACAAATGTAATTCACTCTTTCTTGAAAAGATGGTAACTTGAAACATATTTTATATATTAAAGGGGCGGTTAAGCATAGAAACTCAAATTTTCCTTTAAGGGATTTGATATGGTGTGATTTAGCGTTGGATAGCATGTGATGGGGACCCACAAGAAGTAGTAGAATCAGTTTGACTGCACGAGGAACGAGGTTGGTATTGTTTGACCAAATACATGATGAGGTGGACCACAACCATCTTCTCCCGGTTTAACATTTCTTCCTCAAACCGGTTTTGAAACTCGGTTACAAAATCAGTTGTAGATAAGGTTAAGAGGTTGTTTGATATTTGCTGAATAGTTTGGTGTAGAATAATTAAGTGATCAGAATGATTAAAAGACTTTCATGATATAATGTAAAATATAATATAATTATTTACAATGAAATCATGACGCTTAATGGTTAAGGGATACTTAGAATACAAAATCATTCATAGGGTTTTAGAACCATTAAGAGGCTGACTTTTTTTTTTTGCCAAACAAGATTCACTTCTTAATGATTCAGATGTTGTCTTAATGAAACTATTAAGAGGTAAACAAACAACCCCTAAGAGTAAGTTTTGGGACAGATTTAATTTACATCGTTGATATTGATTTGATGATTTATATGGACGGATGAGATTATTTTGTAAAGGTGTGTAACATTTAGATGACTTGTATTTGAATTGGCAATAGTTTACAAAAAAAAGAAAAAAAAGAAACAAGGCTATACTCATCTTTGTAAATAATATATACAGGGTTGAGTTTACGTGAGATCAACATGTTTTCGTAAGATCTGTGAGATCACTTTTTTACACTTGAAACTTCACAGTAAAACGTTGTGAAGATAAAAAAAACCGAACTTTCACAGCAAAACACTGTGAAGATTACTTTAACAGAGTTTTGCTGTGAAGTTTCAAGTGTAAAAAAATGGTCTCACGTGAACCCAACCCTCTATATAGAAAAAGTAAACATTACATTTGTTTTATTCAGAAATCTTAATGAGAAATGTCAGAAGAACTATAAAGTAGTATCAAATCATATGTAAACCCTGTCTACGTAACTTCATCAACACATATATCCACAAAAGGAACGACCCTCATTGCCATTTCAACTTTCAGAATTGTTTCTTTGTCTTTTTCGTTATCTGTTCTATTTGAAACATAAAGGCTCGAGTTATCTCCAAAGAAGAAGAAAAAGCAAGAGAAGAAGAATAACATTTATGAGTGTGATCAAATTCAAAGTAAATTTTGATGTTTTTAGATCAAAATCACAAACTTTTGGGGGGGTTTTGCATTTGATTTTGAACCCCAAAAAAAGCACAAGGAAACAAGCTTATAGATGAAGATTCTTTAACCTCTATTAGGGTTTTCTTTTTTTTGACACAAAAAAGATAGGGTTCCCAAGTGGGGTGGTTAAAAATTAAAGAGGGTATGTCAAACCCTAATGGATAAAGAAGGTTGCCCTCTTTGCTTTTTCAGAATGCATAGTGTCCTACTCATACACTTGCTACTCAAAATGGACTTAGAAACTATGTGTAATCTTGTTTGTATATGATTGATATATGTTTCTTTAGTTATATATATATATATATATATATATATATATATTAACTCACTAGAGGCCCCGAAAACAAAGAGAAGACGTGTACAAACGAGATATAATGCCTAAAAGACCCTCATTGTCGGAGAGATGAGAGAGGAGAGAGGAATTTTTAAAAATACCTAAAATGCCCTCTAATTATAATTTTAACTCAAACTATCATAATTATTAATTTCCTAACTTATCCGTTGATTTGTGGTTGAGATTGGATCTCACAGTTACCACAAACAAATTAGTTCTCTCTTGAATGGGCCCCTATATATATGTATATATATAGGGGAGCGTTCAAATAAAAACCACATAATTTGTACAAACCGTACAAACTTCATTCAACTAATCATAATTTTTCATTTTGTTCATTTTTTTGTAATTATGAGAGGTTGATTAATCATTTTTATTGTGCATGATGTTAATCATGGATATTATCATCTTCATTATTTTAATTTTAGAGAAATACATGAAACAGTTTCATTAATTTTAGAGAAATACATGAAACAGTTTCATTAAGTAGTATATGAAACAATTTCATAACCATATATGAAACAACTTTATCAAAAAAGTATTATATGAAACAATTTCACAAGATTAAACAATTTCATGAAAAAATTTCATAAGATTAAACAATAAAATCGACGAATGAGAGTAGTTTTTACGGTTTTTACAAATTGGAGTGGTTTTTATTTGATCGCTCCTCTCTCTCTCTCTCTCTCTATATATATATATATGTGTGTGTGTGTGTGTGTGTGTGTGTGTGTGTTTAACTTTTATGGGTTTGAAATGATATGATATAAAGGTTTTACAAACTAATTCAGGTTGTGGGTTCATTTCGTCTTCAGCAGTGTTTTTGTATCTGTTTTTATCGTTGGTATTTCTGAAATGGTATAAATTGACAATGCCCACTTAAACCTTTTCATTCAACCATCTATAAATGTCGCCTTATCTCGTTCAAGATTTCTTTATTTCTAATGGTTATATATAGAAGATGGTGTTTTTATAGTCATTTGTATTTTTGGAAAAGTGAAGACGGTTTACAAAATTCTAAGATTAGATGTCACTGTAGTTTGTAAAGTTGATCTTGGTATTTTTATGTTTATGAATATTAACATGGGTGAAGTTCATCTACAAACCGTGAGAACCTACAATTCAGCTTGAATATCACGATACATATTCATTATGAATATCATGAAATCAACAGTTCGTTATTTTATCATCAATGGTTGGTTCTTACGGTTCTCAAATGAACTTGTGTCTATTAACATATATATATGGGTGCAATTTTACTTTAATGAACCCGAGGTTTAAAGTCGTCTCACACAATTACTCTCGTTATTTTTCTACGTGTGCATAGACATTTGTGTGTGTACATGCATCAATGGTACCCGAGTTATACCAATGGGTTACAACCGCATTAGAGTTTAAGGGTTTAAATCTTACTAAATATGAGAAGTATGTAAACCTGTATGACATGTATTATTTTTGCTCTACACGAATATATACAAATATTTTTCCTCTGATAAGATTAAAATTGATATTTATGGATCTTTATGACATTATTTTAAAAATGGTTTTATTTGGGAGAATTGATATTATTTTAGATTTAAAATAAAATGATAAATTGCACGAAAAAGTAACATACTTTAACTTGATTCCTATTTGGGTTAACGTATTTTCAAAACTTTCATTTTGGTACCTAAGATGAAAAGTTTTAAACATTTAAGTACTCGTTACCATGCTGATGTGACGAGTGATTGGATGAAATTAAGTTGAATAACAAATAATGTTGAGTTGGATACCACATCACTCGCCACATCAGCATGGTAACCGAGCTAATGCTTCAACCAGTTACCCGAGTACTTAAATGTTTAAAACTTTACATCTTAGGTTCCCAAATACAAGTTTTGAAAGTACCCTACATAATATGGGAATTAAGTTACAGTATGTTACTTTTTCATGTAATTTGTCTTAAAAAGTAATGAATTAATGATGAAGTGTCTTTCTAGTTGGGAATTTTTGATGAGCTACAAAAATTCTTGAATTATTGTTGAGTTGTCTTTTAATGATGAAAAAACTCAAAGTGTAAAGAAAGAACAAAGTATCAATTTTAGACTTTGAATATAATGATAACAAATCCTATACATTCATGGTTTTCAATTACAACTTAATCTAAAAAATTATTAGTTTTTAATAGTAAATTAATGTGGCGTTTGTTTTTTAAGAGGTGCTGAAGTCTAAAGTCTTATTTCACTTCTGACTAATAAGAGGTGGTGCTGAAGTCTGAAGTCTGAATTAATAAGACGTTTTGTTTTAGTAAACTGATTACTGTCTGAATTTGTTTAAATTGTTTATTTTACCGATTAGAAAATTATAATGTTGAATTTATAGATGGATTTATATAATTTCACATATTTATTCGTCATTACAATATCATTTAAACGAAAATATGTCATTGAACGGTATTTAACACATTTAAATCCAACGATGAAAATTGCAATCTTTTTAAACCCATAGGGACAAAAATCACAGTCTTTCTTAAAACACGAGGATAAAAATCACAATACTTTCAAACCACAAGGACGAAATTAAACACGCAAACAATACAGAGCATAAATAGAAACCTTCAACAAAACAGCTGCAAGATGCAGTTAAGAAATAGCAGGAAAAGGCAAAAAAACAACAGTCGACCAACCAAAAATACGAACAAAAAATCACAAAACAAGATGGAAAGCCAAAGAACTGCAAAAATCAAAAGACCAAGATACAGAGTTGAAGCGAAAAGTGAGCACAGAAACCATCAAAGCAGATACAAAGGAGAAAGACTACAAGTTCGGATTATCGACCCACGACTCCTATTATACTGATTACGATCTTTTCAGAACCCAATCAAATATACAAACTTGATCTATCTTATTGGTAATATTTTTAAAAATATATATCAGATCAGTTGTCGTTTTCTTAAAATCCCTAAAAATTATTTAAAAATAAAATATTTAATTTTTTATTTCTTAATGATGATTTTAATATATTAATTATTATAATTATATTGATTATTTTTTTAATTTATATATTTATATTAAATTATAAAAAAAATTACCAACAGAAAAGTCTATGAATTTCCGAGAGGGTAGAAGCTGGTACGCTGGCATTATTAGCCAGAGTACAAAGAACTTCACCAACACATTTTCCACGTGGACATCTTACAGTTTGCCACGTCATCAAAGAGAATTTATCCCTTGCTTGTAAGAAGCGAACTAGTGGGACCGCACACAGACAATCCTGGACCCCACTGATCTTTCGGTTTTGGCCTTAATCGAGGAACTCAACAATCACACTGTCACCATCACTCAGATGTCCCACTTATCCAACGGCTGCGATCATATCGTTACAAAAGCACCCATGAGATCATTACCGTCTATTCATGTGGGGACACCACGTAGGGACCACATCCAAGAATATCTCACCGACGCCGGATGCAGAGGATCCCACCACGCCTCACTTTTTCTTCCTTCTTATTCACATCCCATTTCTCTCCCCAATGTCCCCATTGCATACTTCACATTCACTCTCTTTTCCCCCCCTCTAAAAACACACACTCACACACTTAGTGTGTGTGAGGGTTTTTTTCGGTCCGGTTTTCGTGAGTACTTTTTTTCTTTTCGACAAGTTTCGTATGGGTTTAACGTCGTTTCAAGTCTGTATGGATTCGTCTGATTGGTTTCAGGTACGTATTTCTTGATAAGATCAGAAATTTTTGCTACAAGATTCGAAAACTCAAATACAATATCTTTATTAGTTCAAGAATTGCTTATGTTTTGGCCATATCGAAAGACTACCCTTTTCCTATACTGAACAAATGGATAGTATTGATTTACTATCGTTCTTAAAAGAATATGAATGGTGATACAACAATTTGGAATTGCTATAACAATGGAATGTGGTGGTTTTTTAGGGTTCAAAGTCTTAGCAGATGTTTACAAATACAAATTGAGTAAGTGTTAGCCAGGTGTGAGTATAGTTTTTACAAAAAATCGTCCAGTTTAAATAAGCACTAACTAAGAATAGCTGTTTACCTAGTGTTTTGCAGTAAATGCATAGCAGTAAGCACCGAGTCTGACTTGGTTAGTGACATATCAGTGGCTAACTTTATCATCACCTTGATCAGTAATAAGTCTACCTAAGCAACGTCTCTTACTGGGTAAAATACCCTTTTGAGTCTTGCTTAGTAAAAGACAAATTAACCATCTGTTACCGAATAAAAAACACTTATCCAATAAAAAAACGTTGTTGTTTACAAAACCCATTTTCCACGACCATGATCTTGATCAGGTTAAGTTAAAGGAACGACTGTTACTCCATTGAGCGATTATCGTTAACCCAGACCACACTTTAATCCGATTAATATATATCCAGTTTGTGTCGGTAAACAATCGCTTTACGAAATCTTGGAATAAGAATAATGATTAAAATTTTGTATTTTTGTAATATTTTATGATGTTTTTTTGTTGTACAATGTGATTGAATGTTCAGAAAGTACAATTCCTGACACAGATTCTCATGGGTGTCTTTCTTTATTGATTTTCTAGGGCACAATTCAGGAGGAAACAGGAATGGATTCATCGTCACCTTCAGGAATCACTGATCCCATGCTTGCATGCTCTCGGCCATTAATGGAGAGAAGGTTAAGACCACAACATGATCAAGCTCTCAAATGCCCACGTTGTGATTCCGCCCACACCAAATTCTGCTACTACAATAACTACTCCTTAACCCAACCTCGTTATTTCTGCAAAACCTGCCGCCGGTACTGGACCAAAGGTGGCACTCTTCGTAATATTCCGGTGGGTGGTGGTTGCCGGAAAAACAAGAAAGTCTCTTCTAGTTCCAAGAAAACCAGTTCCGCCACCGCGAATAACAGCAACGATAATACCCTCCACCACCACCACCAGGATCATCACCAACAGAATGTTAACACACATTTGATTAACCCTAACGCTAACCCTAACCCCAATCCTAACCACCACCATCATCCATTGATCATGAACTCGAATGATCTCCAATTATCGTACCCGGAATCGTCGATGCAGTTTTCGGGACCTAACTTGTTTGGAATCGGTTCTTCAACGAACAATATCCCGAGTTTCATGTTTGAAAATCTGAATAGTACGGCAACCAGGGCTATAGATTTCATGGAGAATAATGGTGGTGGTGGGAATCAGTTTATGGGTATGATGGGGAGTAACGGTGGTTACGCGGCGGAGATGGGTGGTGGGAATGTGTTGACGGCGAATTACCATGGTGGGAATCTTTGTTCACCTTTCGGAGGGATGACTCTCGATTCGATTAACAACAGTTTCATGGAGAGAGGATTGATTGCATATGACCAAGGAAATGATGTGAATGATGATACAATTAGTGGACTTGATGTTAAACCAAAGCTTTTGGCTTTAGAATGGCAAGATCAAACTGGTTGTTCTTCTGATCACCACCACGTCCACGGCGGTTCGGCAAGTTCCGGTGGCGGAGGTAATGGTGGAAGTGGTGGTGGATACTTAACGGGTCTTGGGTCATCATGGGGTGGTCTAATGAATGGTTATGGACCATCCACGACGAACCCATTAGTCTAGGATCCATGTGGGTTCGAACCATTGGTTGGATGGCTAAGGCTAGCTAGGGTTCGACCTTTTCAAGATGATGATGATGGCTTGATTAACAAAGCTTTTGAGTGTGAAATGGAGACTAAAAATGGGTGCTTTGGTGGAATTTGGATCTTGTTTTTTTTTTTCTTTTAAATATTATATGTTAATTAGTGGTGTTGTTGGATGAATGTTATTTTAATTAACATTCAAGATGGTAGGATTTTGTGACATATCGAGGAAGATAATTAGTGTGTTTTTTAATGTTTATTTAAAGCTAATTAATCAGTATATTTATATATCAAATGGTCTTTCGTCTAACGGTATGTGAGTCTTTAACTTTCTAGGAGGTTAGATAAATAAGGGAATTTTTATTAGTAGTTTAATAATTTTAACGGGACCCACAACTTATTCGCATTTACGATAAGATATGCATGACTCTTAGTTAGTGACCTTGTGATGTAGAAAATCGACTTACTCAACAATTTTTTAGGAGGGGAAGGGGCTTTATACAAAACTAGTATGGGAACCGCGCGTTGCGCGGTAGTATGAGTGCTTTGATTAATGATCTGATGATTGTCTATATAAATATATATTAATTGTTAATAGAATCATCAACAAATCATATTCAAATAATTCGAAAAAGTTAAATAAAATATAGTTAGTGAAATTTTAATATACACACACATATATATATTGAGAGAGAGATTTGTTTAGTAATAAAATTGTAAAACTAAATAAAATAAGTAATAATAACAACAGAAATATTAAGAAATCTGACACAAATTTAAGAATAAAAAATACTCCACATAAAGATATGTCTCCTTCAAGGGATGATGTACATGTACTATTTTTCATCTTCAACACATACCTTGACTTTAAAAACACAATARTGAATRGACCGGACCAACCATACGATATGTAAAAAATCACATACCAAATTTAAAGACTTCAAATCTTTATAACCCAATAGATAAAATTATAATACAATCAAAATCATAACATGAACATACATAAAATTATAATACGACTAAACTTACGATAAGAACATACTTAAAAATATAATCCAATCAAAATCATGATACAAACATACATAACATTSTAATACACTTTAAATTACAAAACAAACTTGCATAAAAT
>NC_037533.1:19537845-19544236 GCF_001531365.2 Cynara cardunculus var. scolymus | reverse complement strand
AAAAAGAAACATGTAATAAGAAATCACATTTTTTTAATGAATATAATTTCTACATACCTTTTAAAATATTTGAATTATTCTTCAACTCTCATTTTCTTCATCACTCACCAAAGGATTTTATATGATTTCATTGTGTTTATTATTGAAACTTTAAAAAACAAATTTCAATAAGAAATAAAAGAAAGTAAATGGAAGAGCAAATGAAGAGTTGGAGGTTAAACTTGGGTATACAAAATTACAAAAATAACCCGGGTTAATTATGAGCTATACATTTTTCATCAAGGGGAAAAAAAGTCTTTAACATATTCAACATTTAAAAAAATCAAAAAAATGAGAAAAAAGATAGGAGGGGTTCTAAGCATTAGAAGGTGCCACYTCATTACCTTTGGTTTCTTCTTTAATATATATATAGAAGCTAATATTTTCCAAACATGCCCCTTCCAATTAATCTTTATAAGCTACTTTATTTTTTTATTTTTTTTATTAACCCGAATATCTAACCCGCTATGCGAGCCGACTAATCTCATGACGACCACCTGCTTTGCATTACTAGAAAACTGGACATTTTCGGCGACTTTTCCGACGGACGATTTCCAGCGGATTTCCGACGGAAGTTAAAAAAGTCAACTTTTATAGACTTCCGCCGGAAATCCGCCGGAAAAATTAAACCGGTTATATTATCGGCGGATTTCTTAATCAAGGGTTAATTAATCTTTAAAAATTAATTAATATTTGAAAAAAATTTAAAAAAGATTTTTCCGGCGGATTTTCGACGGAAAATTTAAAAAAAATAAATCCGCCGGAAATAGTTTTAGAAAAATAATTTAAAAAAAAAAAAACCCTTTTAATCTTTTCCAGCGGATTTCCGGCGAAAAATTTAAAAAAATTAAAAAAAAATAAATCCGCCGAAAATAGTTTTAGAAAAAAATTTAAAAAATAAATCTTTTAATTTTTTCCGGCGGATTTCCGGCGGAAAATTTAAAAAAAAAATATCCGCCGGAAATAATTTTAGAAAAATAATTTTTAAAAAATAAAAAAAACCCTTTTAATCTTTTCCGGCGGATTTCCGGCGATGGCGGGAGGCGGAGGAGCGACGTTTGGCGGAGGAGGAGCGACAGAGGGTGGAGGCGGAGCGACGACGACAGAGGGAGGAGCAACATGATAGACAACTTCAAGATATGGCTGCCTTGGTTAGACAGCTCAGTCAATCTCAACATTTCCCCCTCCCACCACCATATTGAATATTGTCTTTTGCTTTGAAACAATTTAGTTTTGTTTATAACAATTTAGTTTTTGTTTRGTTGGAATAATTGTAGTTTCATTTTAATGTATGATATTTAGTTCTATTTCGCTTTTTTATTTTCAGTTTTAATATTGTACAGATTTGCAGGTTTTAAATATAGGTATTAAATACAGGTTTTAAATATTAATTTTAAAATAAATTTAAAATATTAATATTTTTTCCGACAGATTTATCCACGGGTAATGTTTATAATATAAAAATATTTAAAAAAAATTAAAATATTAATATTTATATATTTTTCCGGGTATTTTTTAAAATAAAAAATATATTCTTTTAGAAAATATTAATTTTTTTCGGCGAGAAATATTTCCGGCGGAATAATTTTTCCAGCGAGTAATATTCTGCCGGGATTTTTTTTAAATACTTAACCGTTTGTTAATTTAATCAAGATTTTATAAATAAACGGGCGAGGAATTTCCGGCGGCCGTGATCCGCCGGAAACAGGGAAAATCCGCCGGTTTTTCCGCCGGAAAAACAATCACCGGCGCCACTTTTTCCGGCGGATTTGGCCGCCGGAAAAAGTGGGTTTTTTGATAGTGTTGCATATAGCCCAGATTCACCGCATTTGAACTTACATAGTCACAAGGGGATTTTTATTCCTCCTTGGATTTGAACCTGTGATCTTCTGGTACTTTTGACCTTTGGAGTCAAGCTCAAACCAATCAAGCACTACACTTGTGGTTTATATACTACTTTATTTATACACGAGTTAATAGAAAACCAATCAAACAACCCATACGAGCATCGTGAATTTGTGAATCTAAATCTTTAGGAGAAAAAAATTAACATTTTATTAATTGTTTTGAATATTTTAATAATATAATTATATTGAATATTTTAACAATGTTATTTTTGTTCCTCTCAGGTTACTCGTTGGTTCGTTGGCATTTGCTTGCTTTGTTTCTTCTGATTTTTTTTTTCATACATCGTTTAGTTTCGTTTGGCTGTAGATTGGGTTTGCTTCTGTTTGCTGCATCTCGTTGCTTCTGGTCCTCCCTGACTGTATAACTTTTACTGCTCTTTTTAAATATATTTTACTGCTTTTCAAAAAAAATGGTAATTCATCTTAAATAATCTACTGAATATGGTATTAAATAATCTACTGAATATGGTATTCTTACATACATTTTCATTTATTTCATAACAAAATCAAATCTTACATTGAAAATGTAAAAAAAACGAGTCTTGATATTTAAATATATGAAAAGAAAATCAATGAGTTGGAACGCGTTCATCAAGCAAGAGTTTGAGGGTCTGTTTTTTTTTCTTCAAAATTATCTTTTAATATCTCTGAAGTCTGATTCATTCAAATGTTTGAGTATTAAGAGCGTTTGTTTTATTTTCTAAAATAAGAGTTCAAAAGCTCTAAATATCATCTGAATTTTTAAGTGATAAACACATCCCTTAATACCTCTTAATCCTAATCCGCTCTCTATCAAATGGTTTATATTTTTGGGGACTGAAAAAGATTTCTTAGCAAAAACTATTTATCTTTTACACATTCTTGTAAAAATAAAACTATTTTTCTTTTATGTTTTTTTTAATAATTTGAACGATTCATATTTCAAACTTCAGACGCAAAAACGAACAGTCTTACTGATCTAGATTTCAGACTTCAAGACCACCTCTTATAAATCAGATTTCAGATTTCGCCACCTCTTAAAAAATAAACGTCAGTTGAGATATTTTGATTTTAAAATTAAAAATAATAAATAAATAAAAACATTAATTAAATAATGAATTAAGGAAAGCTAAAAAGTGAAATCATGTAGAATTGTGTTGAAATATGTGCTATCATTTGCATGTGACTCCTATCATCCTCTATTCTCTCTATGTGTTTCAATTTCAGTATTTGACGGCTTGTCTTTTACCTGCATATTTTTATTATAAATAATTCTTTTTTTTTAAATATATTTTTATAATTATCGGAATTTGGACTGTTTGACAGTTGTTAAATGATTGGTTATAGAATGATTAAGTTACTCTCATGATATAGTATAAAATAAAATATAATTGTTTGGTAATTGTTCACAATGAAGTTAAGATGTTGAATGGTTAAGGTAGACACATGATACAAAATTATTAAGAGGCATATTTTTTTGTGTCAAACAAGATTCACCTATTAATGATTCAGATGTTGTCTTTTAATGGAATTATTAAGAGGTAAACAAACAACCCTTCAAATCAGCTAGGCTTCGATTATTTGTTTTATATATATATGTTGGAATCTCCCTTTTTAAAAGGGTTTTTTTTTTGAAATATGATATGGGTGTTCCGTTATTACAACATCGTGTGTGTGTAGTGATGGCCAAAAACCGGTCCCGAGCCGGATCTAATCGGTCCCAAACTTTCTCATAATCGGCCATAACCCGTACCGGCCACGGTCGAAAATGGTAGAACCGGTCAAGGTTTTTCATAACTGGTTATGGGCCGCTGGTCCCGGTCCCAATTGATCCCAGCATTAAAAAAATAAGATTTTTTAAATATTTTAATGATATATATTTTAATACATTATAAAATTTACAATTTGGTCACTCAAATACACTTCAAAAATGCGTTTTAATATAATTAAAATTACATTGTCTTATAAAAATACATTATAAAATTATTTGAAAAAACATTTATTTATAAAATTATTTGAATTTTCGGGCCGGTTCATAGTTGGTCACCATAACCAGTCCCGGTCGGTCCTAGTCCCACGAAACTGCCAAAAACCTCAACTGGTCCCGGTTTTCGGTCCCGTAACCGGTCCGAGGTCCGGGGCCGAGCCGGGCCGATTTGTCCATCACTATGTGTGTGTGTATATATACATATATCACAAAGATTTTTTCAGTGAACTTTCATTCCTATTTTATGTCCATATTCTCGAGAATTAGGATACGTCGACCCCCTCAGTCACTACGAACGCCTCCAAATAGGAGTTAGCACACAATATGTTAGTACCATCCAACCGAATCCAGAAAAACAGATGATCTGTTGAATTTAAACGACACGTCGTTCCGTCGACACAATTAGTAGATATTTTTCTTGAGCTACAACGTTCTGACAGTCAAGGTATATGTAATTGCTACAAAATATTGGTAGTCATACTACATAACTTAAAATGCATAATGACTGTTTATTTGTTTTTTCTTGGTTATAGAACAGTAAAGGAACTTTAGAAAAATGACTGGTTAGTGTTTAAACAGTATTTTCAGGTTATCAGTAAGAGTGTCTCAAACAACTATGTTATAATTTTTCTAAAACAGAGTATGAAAAGTCAAAATCTTTTAAAAAATCTATATCAAACTGTAACAGCTACTCTATTTTAGCAATTCTAGCATTAAATATATTAATAAAACCTTCAATGTATTTAATAGAATATTTTTTTTCTCTTTCTTACACGTGGAACTTCAATAAGTTTAATTGGTTGAATATAATTAAAATAATGTTTTTTTATTAATTGGTTGAATATAATTAAAATAATGTTTTTTTATTAACATGGATATCCAACCCGTTATGCGAGCCGACTAATCCCAGGACGACCACCTGCTTTGCAGATAACCCGGAGTCACCACATTTGAACCTCTATGGCCACAAGGAGATTTTTATTTTTTCCTTGGATTTGAACCTAAGACCTATTGGTACTTTTGATCTTTGGAGCCAAGCTCAAACCAATCAGGCACCCCCCTTGTGGTTATGTTTCTCTCTTTTCTATAGACTTTTAGAATATTTTTACGATTAACCTGGATATCCAACCCGCTATGCGAGCCGACTAATCCCAGGGCGACCACCTGCTTTGCAGATAGCCCGGAGTCACCGCATTTGAACCTCCGTGGCCACAAGGGGATTTTTATTCCTTCTTGGATTTGAACTTGAGACCTCCTGGTACTTTTGACCTTTGGAGTCAAGCTCAAACCAATCAGACATTTCCCTTTTAGTGATTTTTATAATCTCTCTCATCTTTTCTCTATTTTACTGCCATTTAGCTAATAAACCAATGGATATTGAGGTTGATCTCAATTCCAGCGATGGTTTCATCAGATATCTTATAACTAGAATCCCTCTTTTTTTCCGATACAGTCCCTCCACCACCGCAAACCCCAGTTGGAACAACAAAAATATTAAAATCTCATTTTTTTTTTATTTTAACATAGCTGTTCGGAATGCTCTAACATATCAGATATGTAATCAAAAAATAATTTTGAATTATTATTTACATAAGAAATATGTAAACAATCTTGTTTCTTTTAACAAACAATTTGGGTTATTAGTAGTAACATGGTATATTTGTAACTTGTTAGTAATGGGCCCAAATTGTTGTATTTTGAGCCCATTAGTCTATTGGGCTTTATATCATTAGCCCATTCTTTGAGTAAACTACTTTTTCGACTTTTGTTTTTGTCAATTTTTAACGATTTTGGTCCCTTTTATCTAACGGTCGTTAACTTTTATCGTTAAATTCAGTTAGTTGAGGATATTTTAGTCATGTTCATCATTGTCTTAATTTTATATTGAAAAACATAAAAAAAAATGTCTAAAAAAACCCAACAAACTTTCCTATTTTAAATGGCTTAGTCCCTAAGCTTTTCTTTAATGATAAAACCATTAAACCTTCTCATTTTGAATGATTAAGTCATTAAATTATTTTTTTAAACGAAATAATTATTTAATTTTCTCATTTTGAATGAAAAACCCATTAAGCTTTCTCATTTTGAATGATTAATACCCTGAAAAAAATTAATAGAGAAACCATCGAACTTTTGCTAGTCGATTACATATAACTTTTTTTGGACGGTTTATTTATTAAAAAAATATTTAAAGACTTAATCATTTAAAATGAGAAAATTTAATGGGTTTTTCATTAAAAAAAATAAGTTGGTAAGCCATTCAAAATTAAAAAGTTCGATTATATTTTTTTTCAACTTTTCCCAAATAAAAAAAACATATTATAATTTTACTAGAAGCGTACTCGCGCAATGCAGCGAGATACATCGTGTTTTTTTAATATTTTATTTTATTCTTTATCTCAGTCGATGTTATAATATGGCTTTATGTGATTTTGAGAAAGCGATGATGTTTTTATTTTTGAATAAAATATATGTTTGA
>NC_037533.1:19526184-19536257 GCF_001531365.2 Cynara cardunculus var. scolymus | reverse complement strand
GTTTAATAGTTTTTAAGAGTTTAAGAGTTTTAAGAGTTTTTAAGAGTTTTAACCAAATGCTTTATAATATAGTATAGATTTCTAGATTATAAAGATGGTGACCCACCTTTCTTTTCTTTTTTCTTCTTTTCCTTCTTTCAATTTACAATTTTAAATTAAAAATATAATATATATTTTTTTTATTTTAATATAATAAAAATAATTGAAAAAGACTAAAATACCCTTCATTCAACTGGACTTGGTTGAGGAAATTAACAACCGTTAGACAGATAAACCAAAACTGTTGAGAATTGACAAACGTGAAAGACTAAATCCAAGTTTTGTAATTTTAATAACTTTTTTTTGCTAATTTCTTTTTTTCCCCTCTCCTTTTCCTTTATCTCTTAAAAAGAGTTTTAAGTGCTCAGAATGATTAAGAGGTTTGACAGTTGCTGAATGGTTTAGTTCAAAATGATTAAGTAGTCAATTGAATTAAGAGGTTCTCATGATATAGTGCAAAATGAAATATAATTGTTACAATGAAATTAGAACGCTTAATGGTTAAGGGAGACCCATGATATAAAATCATTTGGCAGATTTAGAAAAAAACTTTTTTTTTACTAAATAATATTCAACTCTTAACGATTCAGAGATTGCCTTTTAATAGAAATATTAAGAGATAAGAAAATAGCTATGGAAAACTGAAGGTATCAAAGTGTCATCAAGTCAAATTAGAAGGGGGTGAAATTAAATTAAGAGCCAAATACACTGGTTTTTCAAGAAGGTTGATCGCTCATTCTAATTTCATCGGCGGCGATTCCTTGAAGCTTCAAATCACTGGACTCTGGTCGATTCTGCAGAGCTTCAAAATTCATAGAATCACGGTTCGTTGAATGATTTAATCCGTTTTACATTTGTTACTGTTTTGCTTCATTTTTTCCCTTTTCTCTTATTCGTTTTGCGATTCTCTTATGCTACAAGTTGGTGTGTCAATTTTGTTGTTCATCAAGTTTGTGATTTTTGATATCTGTATGTGTTTATGTATGTGTCTATATATATAAGTGTGAATTTGGTGATATGAAGCTGATTCTTTGTGGTTTGTGTGTGGTACCATTTGAGATGCATTCCAGGTGTTCGATATAATGTCTCATTTGTTGCCCAATGGATTTTGGTGTGAATTTTGGTTGAATTTACAGCAAACCCTTGTCAGTTTTGTATTTGAACAGTATTAGGTTTGATCTAATAAGTAAGAGATTTGCTCATAGGAGTAGTGTATTGGCAATGGAAGTATCTCAAATATAACATTGTTGACCTCTTTGATGCCATAGAGTAGAACAGAAACTATAGTTTTCAGAAACTGTAAGCCTTGTAGATGATGATGGGATTATGGCCTAAAACTAGCAATGTAATAAAATGATATCTTCATTATGAATAAAGCATGCCCATGGTAGAGAATGTGTTTGTTACTCGTGTTATCTACCTTCATTTGCATGTTGTGCTTTTTGATCTCGTAGGAAGACAACATAAAAACTGATGCTACCTTTGTACCATAGAAAGGTGTTATATTTGCTCATAGCTCGAGTTCAGACTGATACCAAATAAAGCATATTTAGGTTTTTATATCTTTTTGATGGACCCTTGAGGGGAGGGGGGGGGGGGGGGGTGGTAGACTGGTAGTCAATACTGGCTTGGCATCATGTCTTTAGGGCTAATTTTGATGTACAATGCATTTTCAAGAATCGTATCATTTCGTTCAGAAAATGTAGCCTCTTTTGACAAATTTTACATGTAGTTGATGTTATTGAATTCAGTTTGACAATATTCATCCTAGTTGCCATCAATCCATCATTGAAGGATATTCATATATTTTGCAAATATCAAAACTCAAAACACTTTACATAACTATGTAACCCGTCAAACTTTGCAATTTCTATGGGCACAAATGGAGTTACAAATACTTGAAGATAGAATAGTCGCTGAAGTTTTGCTGGTTTGTCTTGATATAACGATAGGATTTGGGACATTTCCCAATACTATTTTGGCCACGAAATATTGAAACTTGTATAAATGTATCAACAGTTAAATATATATGGATCATGTTGGAAACCGTACAAAGAATCTTAGCTTCATCTTATCTCGTCTTTCTTGATTAATGTGTTGTTCTCACCATAAAAAATAGTAGCTCTTTGATTCCTAGTTCATCAAGCAGAGTATCAGTGCGTTAATCTTAATGCATATATGCAACACGTTCAACTGTAACCCCTCCAACCCGAATGTTGAAATCAAACCACTCCTTACTTTAAATTATCATGGCATCATCATCTTCGTGTTCATAGTAGCTGAAGCCTGCCTGTCTTTTTTCAGGTGTAAGAAGGTTGAGACCAGTGTCAAGCAGTC
Organism: Cynara cardunculus var. scolymus; assembly: GCF_001531365.2. Classification (NCBI taxonomy): domain Eukaryota; kingdom Viridiplantae; phylum Streptophyta; class Magnoliopsida; order Asterales; family Asteraceae; genus Cynara; species Cynara cardunculus. The sequence goes on along the minus strand of NC_037533.1, from coordinate 19,533,881 downwards.
CAAGTTCATTCTAGAATCAGAGATACCATTTATTCGATCATTGCATGTTGCAGTACTTCATTTAATCAATCCGTTTATATAAACATTATCTTTCAAAACCACCTCATTGCATGAATCTTCTCTGATACCAAAACCAACCAAACCATGAAAGCTTTTGCACTTCTCAAGTCCATTCGCATACGTAACATAACAGGACCTTTGCAATCTCGTTGTTTTCAACCCGATTTCGTTCCTGCAGATCCCAAATCCAAACCCAAAAGATACAAATTACCCCCATCCTATGATCCATATGGTCCCAGACCACCACCTTCTGAAAAGATCATTCAACTAGCCGAAAAGATTGCAGCCCTCCCCCCTGAAGAGCGTATGCAAATAGGCCCGACTCTTAGAGAGAGGTTGAGACATCCTAAGATGCAGTCGATTTCAGTAGAAGGGGTGGTGTCGGGTGGGTCAGGAGGTGGGCCCGCCAAGGTTGAAGAAAAGGTCGAGAAAACAGCATTCGACATCAAGTTGGAGAAATTTGATGCAGCTGCTAAAATAAAGGTGATCAAAGAGGTCCGTGGTTTTACGAGTCTTGGATTGAAGGAAGCGAAAGAGATGGTCGAGAAGGCTCCGGTTTTAATCAAACAAGGGGTGACGAAAGAAGAGGCGAACGAGATCATCGAGAAAATTAAAGCCGCTGGAGGTGTTGCTGTCATGGAGTAGTCATTATTTGCTGCTTCTGATTTTATTACTTCTTGATGGTAGATTAAGTTGGGATTAGATTTACATTAATAAATATTTGTAACTTTTAGCCCTTCAAATCTTGTGGATTTATGTGGGTGTTCGTTGGTTTTCTCAGAAACAATCACTCAGTCTCGTGGGTCAGTACCCTCAACTCTGCTTTCGTCTGAGATATATTGTGTCTGTTTTCGGTTTGGATTTGGTTGTTGGCTTTTTAGTTTTGCTTATTGGGTGAAGCTAAAGAGAATTTTGGCTTAATGGTGTATGGATTGGATAGTTTCTTGTCGAGTCCCGACCTGACCCCGAGTAAGAGTCTTTATTATATATCTTGTAAAGATGATTCTTCGATCAGATAACATATTTGATCTAAAACCCTGTAAATATGATTATTCGATGGGATAACGTATCTGATCTAAAAGTATATACAAAGGACGAAGATGGTTTTTTTAATCGAGCGGAATAAAATTGGAAACTCTTGGTACCTTTTTAAGATCATTTAGCCTGAGTTTGGTACATGAGACGGGACAGGACATGACAGGACGGGACAAAACTCATTGTCCCACGTTTGGCGCAACATGAGACAGAATAAAAACTCACTGTTTCACGTTTGGCATGACATGTGACAGGGACAAAAACTGGGACAACATGAGACAAAAGAGGTTTTTTCTTGTTCCACCAAAATAGGTGGAATAAGATGGGACAAGAATGGGACAGAAACTAAACTATTACTAATTTACCATAGTTTGATGTATAACCTTAATAGTTAATATGGTATTTCTTCAAAAACTTTATTCTGATGGCCTCAATTACAGCAATACAATTAATACTGAAATCTTCAAAATAAAAAAGCTGTTTGAGTTGGATGTAATTCACCAAGATAGTAAAACTATGTCCTTTCACATTTTCGTCAAAAAAATTCAATTAAACCAACGTAGTTTAATGTTCCACAAATGCCCATTTCGTAATTTACGAAATACATACTTTTTCTGAATTAAATATAATTTTGGTGGGGACGGCTTACGAAATATCATTTGGGCTTGCGAAATCTTCTTAGTAGCTTGCTAAACAGCTCATCAAAATCGTGTCTTATTCATAAAAAGTACATTTCCCTTTTGCTAAATCTTGATTATTTTGGTTTAAACAAGAAAAAAATAAAAATCCAATGAGGAAAAAAAATCCTCTTGTGGCCACGGAGGTTCAAATGCGGTGACTCCGGACTATCTGCAAAGTAGGTGGTCGCCATGAGATTCACCGGCTCGCATAGCGGGTTGGATATTCAATAAAAAAAAAGAATAAAAAGTAAAGATAGGTAAACCGTTTAACCAGTCAATTCTCATACTGGTCCCAAGTTCCCAACCTCAGCATGCCGAAACTAGTCGTGGTCTACATCAGTATCCAAAAACATAGACTAGTATTAAATTTGTAATCAGTCAGATCGGTTTCAGTTCGTTCTTTTCAATAATAAATTAACTATTTCTTTAATAAAATTTATAATTAGTAAATATGCTAAAATAACATTTGCTATTTACTTAAATTATTAATATTTTTATTTATTTGATTATAAATAAATAAAAAACCATGATCAAAAGGAATTCGTACAATCTAAAAAAACATAAATAATTGGTCTGAAAACAACCGATTTGACCATAACAAGTGCCAAATCGGTCCTGTACTAGACCGGTCCCCCTTAACCGATCTCAAATGCCCATCTACAATTTACACCGACAAACAATAAGATTCAAAAAGCCTGTTTCGACAAGTAATCAAAGTTATTATCGTAATACTTTACAAGTATGGAGTTCAAATGTGTCAATAACTAAATGGCCTTTTGCCTAGCGGTATCGTAGTCTTTGGTCTCCTAGGAGGTCAGGAGTTCAAACCTTACAAATACTGAGTTTATTTGCATTTGCGGTATATAGATATTATAAACTTCGAAAAAAAGTCAGGTGTCAATACTAATGAATTGAAAGAGTAAAAGTCCCTTTCTTTTACTTACTCCATTAACATCTCGGTCAACATCATAGATAGGTAAGACGCGCTTGGTAAACAGCAACATATCTGACCAGATAAGTACTAACTGAACAAGAGTATGGTCTAGATCAACATTAGTACCGAGTAAAAGTCCCTCCCTTGGCTCACCAAATCAACATCTTAGTTCTGTGTATTAGCAGCTTAATGGGCCTCACAGCTTATTTGGTCAGCTATACATGATTGTTTGGTAGTAACTCAATGATCTAAAAAATGACTTATTCCATAAACTTCTAGGGGAAGCTTTATGCAGAAAGCCAAGTTTTTTTCAAAATGTCCCTCCCGATTAAAAACACACTTCTTCTGTCTATTAAAAAACCTTTCCAAACAAAAACTTTCTCAATCTATACTGACAAATTAATCCACACATACAACTTTATCCATGCATAACTTAATGGAAAACCAACCAACCAGTCTTTCAGTAAACATCATAGACAGGTAAACGGACTCGGTAAAAAACAACATATCTAACCAGATAAAGTAAGAGGCGGTAAGCAGATAGTAAACAACCCCTTATAAAACAAACAAAAAACCCCAATTAACACACCATTTTCAGAATCATGAAGAAAGTCTTTTGAATTCATGCTGATTCCATTAAGACATACATTTGGCTTTCTAAAACCATAATCCATCAAAACACTCGATTCCCTCTCAATGCAATCGAAAATAAAGATTTCTTGGTTAAAATCCACACCATGAACAATCACAAAGAGAGAAAAACAGAGCACAAAAGGGCCACATTTGTTTAAAATCCAAGCCCACCAAAGAACAAAAACCACATAAAAACCATCAGATCATCATCACCCATCATAGAGAAGAGGAAGAAGAGCCATCCATGGTGCTTACTTTGTTCATCAAACCTTTAATTTCGCTCTCGAGTTTCGCTCTCATCTCTGGTGATAGCGTATCGCCAGCCTTCTCCATCATCATCGTCATCATTTCAAGATTCTTCTTTATAACCCCGAGATCAGGCGCCTGTTTGTTTAACCCCAAGGGAACGTTTAACGGGTTCTTGAACCCAATTGCAGGTTCAACGTTATAGAGATGATGGACCCGAAAACTAACAAGGGTCTCACCAAAAGGTCGAACCTTTTCCAGATTCTGAACCGCTTCCCCCGCACTAGAAGGGTTCACAAAGACCACTTGACCACTCAGAGTTAGGGGTGAAACCTGGGTTTCCAATTCATTCAATGTCCCATATCTACAAAACACTGAATTCAAATCTTGATTGGATGGCAATGGATGATTTGGGGAAAACTTTAAGAGAATTGCTGTACCTGTTGCTTCTCCATTACCCTGCTGCACTTTACCATAACTGAGATCTGTAGATGGTAGATGGCCTTCTGCTATCTTTTTGCGTTTCTTGAGGAGTTTGTTTTCACCAGTATTTCCGTTCAAATCAGGTATAACAGTTGAACTGCTTATAGCCTGCGAACCCATACTGACACTGTCTAGAGGTTTCAATAAAGACGGATTCTTGATGGGGGTTCTAAATCCAACATTGGATTCAGCACTTGAAAGATGCTGAATCCTGTAATTGACAAGCGCTTGTCCAAAAGGGTGATGATTTTGTAAACCCCAAAATGCCTCCCCGGCACTCGAAGAATCAAGAAACACGACTTGACCACTTCGACTATCATCCAATACCTGAGTCTCGGATTCGTTCAATGCTCCAAATTTGCAAAATATCGAATTCAAATCTTGTTTTGATGGCAAAGGATGGTCTGATGAGAACTTCAAGAGAAAAGCAGTACCTGTAACTTCTTCAGTATCCTGTTGAACTTTGTTGTAACTCAAATCTACACATGGTACCCCGGTTTCTTTCGTCTTGACCTTCTTTCCTCTTTTCTTCTCAGCACCATTTTCGTTCAAATCCGGCATTACGGCCGAACCAGGATTTGCCTGCAAATCTATGGTTTTCCTCTTTCTCCCTCTTTTCTTGGGCTCATGGTTCATACCCTGTGGTTCACCATGGTTTTCGGTAGAACATGGTGGGGTTAACCCAACTTCATTTGTAAGATGGAACACATTCGGTTGATTTAATCCTTCAAGATTGTTCATTTGAGGAAGATTATGGATTAAAAACGGATCCACGTGTCCGTTCACATTTGGCAGGATATGCATAGCAGTTTTGCTTGCCACGTTTTTCTTTCTCCTTTTCGGGGTTAGTTTACAAGGAGGTCGTTCCTTCACGGGTAGATCTCCAAAATCCAAGATGGTACATTTTCCATTCGACTCCGAAATGACTTCTTTTACTTCGTTATCTTGAAGCACTTGATCTGCTACCACCTCCATGTTCTTGTTTGGCATTGCTTGAGTTTCAAGAGCTTGAGAACCAACATTCTGGAAATTGATAATCAGTGAGCCACGACTCGGATTGGTTCCTGAAATGGGTGATGAGACGGGTTTGTTGTTGTTCTTCTTTCTCACCTTCTTGGCCCGCCCTCGAGTTCCTTTTCCCGCCATATCAACAGTTGTATTCACATCAATAGTTCTTACCATTCCCATCCCAATGCCATTCTCTTGGCCTGCTGTTAGATCAATCGTGATTTCTTTTGTGAAATCATTAAACGCCCATTTCCTGAATCCGGCTATAAATCGTTCAACTGAATCAAATTTCGTACTTTCAATTGGAAAAAGACAATCTTGAGCAGCAGATTGAAGCTCGGAGAGAACCTCAGATGAACATACATTTGCTGGCACCCCTTTACCTGCTAAATCATCCTTTCTAACAGACTTTCTGCACCATTTCTTCCGTGGCTTCTTAACGGGCTGGCCGTTAGCTTTGTTCAACTCCATTCCGCCATTAACATCCACCCCTGACTCTTCCATTCCCCGTTCTCCTGAAACGGATCTTTTGACCCCATTAACGTCTGTATATGGATACGACAAAAATCTGCTCTTCCTTCGTTCTCTTGTTTCATAATGTTTTTCAGATTTTTCATTCTTGATATCATCTCCCATAACGAAACTAATATTTTTGTTCTCCGTGTTCGCATCTCCATTGAAAACCCAATTTTCCTCTTCGGCCTTTATACTTGCCGGCTTGAGTTGATGCAACCCAATCTGGCAATGCCCTAACGAGCGATAAAAAGCCGACAAAAAGTTCTGGTTAACAGCATAATCAATCTTGGTGGACATAGAAATATCTCTAGCAAGATCTTTTATATAATCAACAAAAGTTGCAGGTTGAAACCGAGTTGCCGAAAGATTGCCAACGTCACCCTTACCCTCCACCATCGTCTTAGAGAAACAAGAGCACGTGAACTCTGTCTTTATACGATGACCAAACTCAGCTACAGCCTTCTCTAACGCACCAACAAAGCTTTTGGACTTATTTTGCTTCGAAAACTGTTCAAAGTACGCAACGAATGGCTTCAATTGATAAGGGAGGCATCTAACATAACTTCCGTTACCAAAACATCTAACCAGAAGACCATCTTCAGGTTTCTGCGTCTTTGAAGCTTCTTTTGGTGCATTAGAACCATCACAAACGATTCCAGGCCACCATGATTGGTTCTTGATTACAGCCCACACGAAATCACCCAGATTGGGACGACATTCTTGATGACAAAAGATAACCTCACCCTGATTTCCGTTCACTAAACCATCGGTATCCAATTTATTTCCTAGTGAGACACGATCCTCCGAATGGTGCAAACCATCACTCGTCACTCCGCCGGTCAATTCCACAAAAAGGGAAATCCCTTTTATAGGAACATCTCCATGGCTACTTGAATCAACCCTGCCACCGATCTCCGTCACTGAAGCCACCAGTGCCGCCACCGGCTCAAAACCCTTAATGCCACCAGTTTCCGGAACTGGATTCGACACAGATTCAACACATTTTTCTTCCACAAAATCAAAAGACCCCCCCTCAACTGGATTCCCTAATCCATCTTGTTTAGATGCCACTAAACCCTCAACTAGGGTTTCAGAGGTTTTTAGGGTTTCCATATAACTAACATTCAACAAACTCAAACACTACCGATCCCAATTTTCGGTTTCCAAACTAGCATCTTCGTACCTGACGAATAAACCGCATAAAAAGCCACATATAAATCTAAGTTCCCATTTGCAATCAGTAATCAATACAAAAAAAAAAAAAAAACCCCAATTCGAACCCTATTCGTATAAACCGAAAAATCTCCAATCTTTTACAGAATCACAAACTAAACAACATCGAATCAAGAACAGAAAGCAAGTATAGCGTTCGATAGAACAAGAAACAAAAGGATTCGAACATAAAAGCAGAAGATTTAAGGCGTAAGTACCTGAAAAGGAATTGCATTTGGGAAGAGGTGGAAGATGAATGTGCAATGTGAAGAGAAATTAGGGCTCATTGGGGGGGTAGGTTTTGATTCGAAGAGAAAGATACGGTTATGTTGTTGTTGAAAAATGTACGAGTGAAAGAGTTGGAGTTTGAGTTGAGTTAGGAATCATATGATCTAAGCCAACATATGATTCAAGTGCCATCCCACTACTTCAAATCAGAAATGATTGAAAGTAAGTTTTAACAGGTTTTTTAAAATACAAATTGCATTAAAAACTAACATACTTTGATTTAATTCATATTTTAAATAACAAATTTTGAAATTTTTTATTTTAGTATCTAAAATATAAAGTTTTAAACATTTAAATATCCGGTTAACCGGTAATTGGTTACCATGTTGATGTGGCGAGTGAGGTGATATTCAACTCAGTATTATTTGCTATTCAATCCAATTTCATCTCATTACTTGTTACATCAGTATGGTAACTGGTTAATGCTTCAACCGATTATACGGATATTTAAATGTTTAAAACTTTACATCTTACTTACTAAAATGAAAGTTTTAAAAATACATTACTTAAAATAGTAATTAAGTTAAGGAAAGATAAGGAATATCTTATAAATATAAATTATTATAAAAAATATTTTACTAAATTTCCATTAATAATACATT
>NC_037533.1:19506826-19525169 GCF_001531365.2 Cynara cardunculus var. scolymus | reverse complement strand
GAGAGAGAAGAGAGGAGGGAGGAGAGTTGTAAAATACCAAAAATATCTTTGCATTAAGATTTTAATTTAAAATTACCAAATTTATAAATTTCCTAATTTATCTATTGATTTGTGGTTAATATTGGTTCTCACAATTACCACAAACAACTCAGTTCTTCCTTAAATAGGCCCCTATATATATATATATATATATATATATATATAATTATGGATCGGGTCTTCTGACCAAATTTATTATGGATTGGGTCATTGTGGTTTAATTTCGTTACGAATTTGGTAAACCCTGAATGTCCCCCTCATATGAGGGACATTAATGTTCAGAAACTCTTAAAATTCAAGTTTACAACTTATTATTGTATACGTACAGCTTCTTAAAACTCCATGTTTAGACAATATAAAATTAAATGATGAATGCTGAGTCATACTGATACACTATAATATTGCATAAAACAGATAACCAACCGAAGATTCTCTCGTGCTCTGATAACCAGACAAAACCATAAAATAAAACTGAGATGGACAGTAAATAAAATGAAACATGAATTAAAATTGAAGGTTCCAGTTCTCTGCTTCAATAATCGTAAATACTAAATATTTAATATATGAAAACCGAAATTGTTCAAAACTCATATTTATCATCATCCTTTGGTTCAATATCAGCATCGTTAACTTTGAGTATCACCTTTAAATCATCGTCTCCTGATGGTGGATTTCTTAAATACTGGCTTCCATCTTCGTGGGTTATATTGTCGTCAATGGAAGAAAATTCAATCTTAAATTATTGTGTATCTGATCGTAGCTATTCAGCTAATCTTTGAGAGAACACGAACCTTGAGCATTTCCAGTGTAATCAAAGTGTTTTCAAAAAAAAAATACAGACTCGGAAGCTATAGTGTTAGCTTAGACAATTGGTAAACCTATGGCAAACAACGGTGAGAATCGGAAATTGTGGTTCATCTTGTTTTCACTATATCAGTATCTTAAGGTGCATATCAGTATCTTAAGGTGTTCAAAAGCTTCAACTGTTATAAACAGAATAAAATTAGATCCAAATATCTAATTCCATAAGATTGGAACAATAAATTACATGTTTCATCCCTGTGGTTAGGTGTTTTTTACGGTCCTTGTCCCTCTTTTGAAAATTCAATGGAACTTGTCCTTGTGGTTGTGTTTTTTTACCGAGTTACACCCTTGTGGATACAGTTTTTTAACGAGTTTGGTCCCTGTGGTTGTAATTATTTAACGGGTTCAATCCATAAATAAATCAACAACCTGGGTTCCTATTGTTGCATTAAGTACTCAACTCATTGTAAAGATACAACCACAACGAGACAATCTGTTAAATTTTCTGAAAAGAACAAGGATTGTTAAAAACATATATAACCATAAGGACGAAACATGTAATTCACTCTAAAAATTGTTAATTTGTTAATGTGAATTATCACAATTTTCCGGTTATTTCAGTTTCATTGTTGTTATATAAATATGTTTAAACATTATACACGTAGTAGGATAAGATATACCGAATAACTGTGACACTGTTGGCGATGAAATCAGATAGGAATGAAATCGTATAGGGTTTAGGGATGGCTTTAATAGGTTGTACCATTAGCAATAGAGGTTGTCTTTAAGAGTTTTTAAGAGTTTTAAGAGTTTTTAAGAGTTTTAGCCAAATAAATTATAAGATAGTATAGATACACGTAGTAGGATAAGATATACCGAATAACTGTGACACTGTGTAGTACCATTTTTGAATACTTCTAATATTTTAAGCAAAAAAAGTTGATTATCGACAACTTCAACCAGCCCCACACAGAACCTGTCTCTAAGGACACCAGTGTGAGGCACGTTCTTTGGTCACTTAACGGTGGAGGCTAGCGGGAGAGCCCTAGATCAAACCGAAGACATGTCTTGTGTTTGGACAAAGTCACTCCACCTCTTTACCAACTGAGCTGCACGACAGAGGCTTTGAATACTTCTAATATATCAAGTAATACTTGGTTTACCATAACCGGTTACAGATGTTCATCACTACTCGCAGAGGACGTTCCCTTTGAGCTTCTTAATCCGGTGATAAATCACATTGTGATCGATAAAGGATAATTTTTCTCATCGATTATTGATTTGAACGAAGTTCCTAACAGTTAAGCTGACTCGGATACCCACAGTTCCGGACAACCAACCATGAAGACCGAACAAAAACCATAACATAGAAAGTGAAAAGCTTCAAAGGAAGAAGATGCATAACAACAACAATTACAAGATTCATTTGTGAATAATATTGCATGCACCCATGATTTGTTTGAAATGTACATGCCCTTCTATAGATGTTAAAATAAATCTATAGACAAAGGTCGGAATACGGCGTTCTAATACAAGATCTTAAAGATGTTAATCAAGACAGGAGTCGAACGATACAAGGAGAAGGTTTTCTATCTCGCAGGCTCGTATCTGCAGACACAATCATATATATTCCCTCTGATCAACTTCTCCGCCAACCGTTGATTCTTAACCATCGCAAGCTACAAAATATTCATCCAACAAACAACGGTTAACATTTCAAGAATCACACAAGATCAAATCACTATCTGAAAAGCAATGTAAAGGGTGATTAGTGATTTTTTTTGTAATAGTGGGTGCCCAGGCCAGTTTGCGTACACCTAGACTAATCCCACGGGACCCTGAAGATAACAGCTAGGAAAATCCCCATCGACCCTAAGGAGTCTTGAACCCACGACATATGAGAAAGATCCCCAAGATCAAGTCTTTATTTGTCGGTTAAACTGGCCCTCAAGGTTATGAGAGATTAGTGTTGCACCATTGCATTTAGAACTTAGTTTCCGACAATCACATTTTCACAAAAACGCCATTTTTGCAGTATAAGAAGTATGCTGGTTGTTTGGAAGCAGTACAATAGTAACATATGATGGAAGAACCTTTTCCTTTTTACCTTTAGAGTATCACATTTGAATCGGGCATCATAATTGGTGTGCAAAGCTCGTCCCATGCCTTCCAAAACAACCTGTATGTTAAGAAACACGAGCAAATGATATACCAAATGACTCATCCTTTACTAGATTAGTTGTTAAGGGTACGTTTGCTACACAGGACATAACATAACATAACAACTAACAGGGATCTTTGTTCCATGTTTGGTAGGACTTTTATGTGGAACAAGCTTGTTCCACCCCTACCGCATGGAACAGGGTGGAACAAGATGGAACAGACTTATATTTTACCAATATAACCTCAAAATAAAACTTAATTTTCTTCTAAAACATCAAATAAGTCTCCTTTTTACATTTTATTCATTCTTTAAATTTTATTTATTGTGTTTTATGCTTTTTAAACTTTCATTTTACTATCCTCAAAATATTATTTTTATATGGTTTATATATTTTTATTAATTTATATAATTTGTTATATATTGATAATAATAAATAACGTAGATTAGAGATAATATAAAAATTGGAAACCATATAAACTTTTATTATGGTTTCATTTTAATTGTTTTTGACGAAAAATATATAAACAATTCATTAGGTGTAAATTGGTCATTTTACTTGTTTTGTTTTGCCTCTTCTGTCCTGTCTGGACACCAAACGCGCCCTAAGATTTTACATGGTATCGGAGTCAAGGTCTACCACTCTAGGGAAATTTGTACTCGTCTAGCCCTATCCCAACAACTTTGGAACAATCCGTGCCCGTCTAACCTCCGTCAGAGGGGGCGTGTTAAAGTCCCACATCGGCTAAATTGGACCTATAATATATGTGGAACCTCCCTTCTTTCACAAATGACTGTTTTGGAAAGCTATACGGGGGTTCCACATATCCTCACAAAGTATCGGATCCAAGGTCTACCACTCAAGAGACTCAACACGCTGGGACGATCTATACCCATCTAGCCTCCGTCAGAAGAGGTGTGTTAGAGTCCCATGTCGGCTAGAATTAGACCTATTCTCCTCAATATATGTTAGAACATTCCTTCTCTCATACAGGACTCTTTTGAAAAGTAATAGGGGTTCCACATATTCTCCCATGATATCAGAGTCAAGATCTACCATTTTAGGGACTCAACACTCTGGGGCAATCTATTCCCGTCTAGCCCCCTCTCAACACTCTTGGACAATCGTGCCCGTCTAGCCTCCTATTATCCACTAGACTTGGACCTATTCTCCTCAATTTACGTTGGAACCTCCCTTCTCTCCGAAAAGACTCTTTTGGAAAGTAATCTAAGGGCTCCACATTCTCACCGTTGCAATATTAACAAAAAGGGTGGAAAGAAGCTATCATAATCCACAATCCCAAGATGAAGAAAACAAGAGTAATAATAGCATGCATGTGTTTATATCAAAGCAACATACCAAATCGGCATCTTTTGCAGCAGCAGCTAGCTCAGAGCTAACCTGCCTCAAGTCGATGCACGGACTCCCACATCCATTTTCGACAACCATTAAACGAGTTGAAGATGGCTTCTGTTTTGAACCTTCTTGAATATTGATCATTGCATCAACAAGTAGACCGCCAGCTTCAGCAGCTCCCCGGAGAATGTCACAATGCTGCAGTTTATGATGGTCATTGCATAATTTATATTAGAAATTGGCCACCAAAAATTTACCCAATAATACAACAAAAAAGATGCATAGTTTAAATGCAGGAAGCTGCCATAAAAGCAATTTGGACTTGGTCTATTTGACCTCTAAAGTCAAACTCTACTTTCTATTGTGGATGGAGGGTCATATATGATACAATATATGTCCCCAAAATGTACTCACTTCGTCCCAAAATAAACGTCCACAATGTAAAAGGCACACAGTTTTAGAAATATGAAATTATTACTTTATAATTAACTAAGAGATCTCCAACAGATTCTCCAAAGTTTTTTCAAAACGGAGAATCAAAATCTCAAAAAAGAAGTTGCATACAACTCCAACAGATTCTCTGTTTTAGACTTTTAGAGATTACAACATTAATTATAGAGTAAATTATGATTTTCATTCCTGTGGTTTGTTAAAAATTTCGATTTTCGTCCATGTGGTTTAGAAATTGCAGTTTCATCCCTATGGTTTGTAGTTCATTGCTATTTTTTCGTCCTCACAATTTACAATATATTGTTGTTACGGTCCTGTGGTTTACAATTCTTTACCGTTTTGATCCCTTGTACTTAAAGGTAAGAATTAGTCCAGGGACGAAAATAGCAATTCAATGAACCCACAGGGACGAAAATCGTAATTTACTCTTAATTATATTATTAAAACCTTGTATATATGTAATAAAATATTTTTTCTCACATAAACTTTTTAAAATCAAGGTTCTTATTGGTGGAAATATAATAAAAAATTGTTTCTCTCTCACGGTAATCATTTTTGGGGAGTTCTCCAAGTTTAGAGAATTTCATACATTCTCTCATGTTTCCCCATTTTGGAGAATCTGTTGGAGCAAAATTTACCCAATATCTCCATTTTGGAGAATCTGATAGAGATGCTTTAAATGCCTATTTTACTCTTAACAATGGAGGCAGTAATGAATTTCTCCATCTCATAAATAAGCGTAGAACTGGAAAGTGGAAGCTTACTTTTGAAAATGGACACTTATTTCGGAAGAAACTAAAATAGAAATATGGACGCTTATTTTGGACAGAGGGAGTAATAGTACTTTAGCATACCTTGGCAGCCTCGGCAACAATTTCCGGAAGTTCCACTGCAGTAACGTCATTTAGTGCTGGAAGAGAGTTTGCAACCAGCACAACCTGTAAAAAAACATGTTTCGATCAAATTGTTTTGAAAGCATTCAACTTAGAAATGACTTAGTGCCTGTTTGTTAGCAGCTTAACGAGCTTAATGGGACTCACAACTTATTCGGTCAGCTATACATGACTGTTTGGTAGTAGCTTAATGATATAGAAAGTGGCTTATCTAGTAAGATTCTAGGGGGAGCTTTAAAGCCAAGTTTTTCCAAACCTGCCCCTCCCAATTAAGAAACACGCTCCTTCCATCTAGGAAAAACCCTCTCAAACAAAAACCTTCTCAACCTGTACAGACATATTAATCCCCACAAATAGCTTTATCCATATAGAACTTGATGAAAAACCAACCAAACAGCCCCTTACTTCAGTTCCACGACGTAGGAATTCTCGTGCAAGTGGAAGCATTCCTAGAATAATGTCAGCACCAGAGTTGTCAACAAAGAGCAATGCCCGTTTATGACGTTGAGGTTTTTGGGCTCCAAAACCCATTTGTTCCTTAAATGCATCAAAATCGTCCACCTGCAATACATGCACTTAGGCATTTGTGTTCCTTATTTGTTATTAACAAATACTCCCTCCGTCCAACAATAAATGTCCACAATGAAAAAGACAATGTTTTAGAAATGTGTAGTTTTTACTTTTTAATCAGATAAACGAAAATTTAACCCTCAAAAATGGAGGGGAGTAATGAATTTCTCCATCTTATCGTAAGGGTAGAATTGGAAGGTAGGCACTTACTTTTGAAAGTGAACACTTTTTTTTGGAAAAGGGGACGGAACCCCAGAAAACCTTTATAGAAAAATAAAAAGGACTTGCAAAAATCTTAAAGGGGCATACCCATTTTTACAAAACAAAACATCTACCCAAAAAGTATTTATTTTGTGAAAAGTGGACACTTATTTGAGACAAACTAAAATTGAAACGTGGACGCTTATTTTGGGACGGAAGGAGTAATCTGTTGAACATATTGGACTTATTTTCTTTACCAATGAGAATATGTTCAAATCCACTTACCCGCCAAGGTCTTTGCATCTTTTTGCGACTCATTCTATAGATTTCGATAATTGTTCCTTTGTGATATAGGTCAACACAAGCACGAGATCCCCAATCAAAGATATTTGCAGCAAGAACACCTTCAATTAAGGTAACGAGTCTTGTTTCCTAAAAATAGAAGACATTTCCATAAACTAAGATACAATAATGTTATACGACATGTAAATAAAGTAATATCGAAAGTATTCATCTCAGGGTGATTCCATTTCAGGTTCCATCAAGATCTTGGAATCATTTTCTTGACATATATAGAAGTGATAAAAAAAAGTAGGATAAACTGCACAAATATGCTGAACTAAAGCCCTTAGGCATGTAGCTCAGATTGCAAAGAGGTGGAGCGACTTTGTTCAAAAACACAACAGGTTCAAGTTCGACTCATGCGCGAGACGGGCTTGAACCCCTCTGCTAGCCTCAGCCGTTGAGTCAGCTCTGAAATGCCTCCTCACATGTGGTTCCTAGGGGTCAGGTTCCCCAATGGGGTCGGTCAGGATTGCCGGTAATCAATCTTTTGCTCAAATATGCTGAACTATAATCGTAGTACAACATTTCAAATTTGCAATCAATACGTTTCATTGTTTCAAGTTAAAATTCTTTTTAAGTGCTCGACTTTTGGATGAAAACTGCACCATACTATTTGGAAATCCGTATTGAACCGATCATGTCCGATTGCACGGAGTCTCGCCTGGTGAGAATCATTTTAGTCCTTCTATTCGTCCGTGAGTTCTCTAGATCACCTAAAAGTTAATATATCTAAACTTACAAAATTACTGACATGTGCAGCTGGAAAACTTTTGGCTCCTTCCTCGATTCATTCCTTTGGTTTCATAATCACTTCTATCAGGTAATTCAGTACAAAAGATGTATTAGAAATTGGGATCATACCTCACTCATACTATCAAGCTCCATGAGAAGGTCGGGCAAAACAGCAAGCGACGCCTCGTTCTCCCTGATAAGATCCAAATATTTGGGGGAAGGAAAAAGATCAAATGAAATCAAATAAAGTCTACAAATCATAACCTCGTCACAAAATAAATGTGATGTTTTCCTTTTTGGCAGAGTTTCAATCCGAAAACTATATCTTTTGTCCACATTAATCATCACAAAATATCAATGGAAGATTTTGGTCCACAAAGTTCCTCCATTTGGTCATAACTAAAGGGTATATCAGATATACTCCCGATTTTTGAACACAAAATTCATATGGGTTTCAAATTAAAAGAAACATTAATTAAAGATTCATCTCCCTAGATTGATACCTCTGTTTTATAGTACTATAGGCATCAAAAAAGTTGAACTCTCTCAAGCATTCTTCCCTCAACTCCAAAAGGTTGGCGAGTCCTAATTTCCCATATGCAGCAGGCTCCTCCATCAACCTGTGCGCACAAGCAGAGATACATACATACAAAGTCATTACAATTTCACAAGTTGCATAAAATATGTAGCCCCTGGCTGCAAAAGGTGCAAATTTTAATACTTAACCCGCAGTTTAGAAACACATTTAATGTGGGATTCATTTACTGCTTATGAATTTTTTAAGATTTCAGAATCTGACTAGCCTTTATCCACCCATTTCTATTAACAAAACCATTAGGGCCCGTTTGGTTTCTGGGATGGTTTAAAGGAAAGTCTGGACTTGAAATCCCACAAACATGGAAATTAGAAATCCCATTCCAAGTCCTACAAACCAAATACACCAAAGATTCAAAAACCTTCCACGAAATCCAAATCCCTCAAAAACATTACGTCAAATCAAACTGGCCCTTAGTGTTCCCAGACCATGAAATAGAAAATTTGAACTTTTCTGGTTTACAAGAGTGCACTAGGATTATTTTCTTTTCCTACTTCCCTCTTCAAGTATTTTTAGGTAAGGGCAAGATCTCGTTGCCTCTCACACTTTTCACAAGTAGGGGGTCTTTATAGAAACAATCGCCCTAATCTTTGGGTAAATGACGGGTCTGCATACATCTCACCCACCCCGATCCCACCTTCGAACAGGATGGTCTCGTTTGGTGTGGTTTAAAGCTTCAATCTACTAAAGAAACATGGTTAAAATGATATTAGGAGAAGGTTCATTCTAGTATACAGTTATGATGAACATCAGAGGAATTTAATTCCGACTTCCCACATATATGTATATGATTTGTAGTACCTTGCCAAGTGAGCAGAAAATGCACGAGCAAATGCATCACCTCGTCTTCTAGCATCATCTGTTCCACCTTCACTCGCCACTGCCTGCATATTCAACATCAAGTTCAATATGAGAATGTTAATCTTGAGCATACTTTTTTATCAAGCTTTAGAAAATGCTATATGGGAATTGGACGCCAAAGGTTAAGATTTTATCCTTTGAAATAATCAAAATAAGGTTCGCTTGGTGGTTTAAGAACGCTCCAAACCCGAAAAAGGAATCGTTTACCTTATCAACAAGATCTGGTATATGTTCAGATAGCACAGTGAACCAATATCTACATCGAGAAGACATTTAAATTAAGAATAAAAATTCTCATATCGAAGAAAAAATAGTTACTTAAAACTTACTCAAGTTCATTGGGATCTGCGAGATCAATAGTGTTTGGTTCATAGCTGAAAACAAGGCAACGTAAAAGCATCAGGGCCAAGAAAGAGTACTCTATCCTTCCACAAGCAAATGCTAGTAGCAACCTTTCTTTTTTTCTCTCGTAATAAATGAACCCAAAGCATTTAAATCTTTTGAACAACCTTTATATCCAAAAACTTTGGTTGCATGATAATTTGTACAGTTTTTTAAGAAACTCGACTACACTTCAATATGGTATAAGGTCCACTCTTAATCATCATTTCTAGTCATTATATAGGTTATGAAGAATTATTTAACCCGTTTTTGAGAGCATACGAATATTTATTTGTAACAATTCTTAGAGGAAATTATTCATATTACGGTGAGCACAAGTTCAAACTTCAACAATTTATTTCATGGGAAAGGGGAAAACGAGTTTATATTAGTTTATGGATTTTTGTATATAAAAAAACATATAGGGGTAAGACTACCATATGGATTAAAAAAAACCCACATAAAGGAGATGACGACTTCCAAACATACATACGTACGTACGTACATACATACATACTTCAGACAGCATGTAAGCGAGAGTAATTTGCATACCTTTTTGGGTTAGCTAACAAGGGGAAAACTTCCAAAGAAGGAACTAGATGGAGAACACCAACATTCAAATTACTTTCATCCGAACGTAAGGTATCCCCTTTTGATGATGGAGCCTCAAAGCCACCTAGACCAGTGGTTCTTGGAGAAGCCATCGGAACAGGATCAGTAATTTGAGTTCCCTTTTGTACAAACTTTTCCATCCAAGATATCTGCAATTAGATACAGGTACATATACTTACAAGACCACATCGATAATCATATAAAATAAAGCATTCAACTAATGCTCTAAATTTACAAAAAAGAAAACATATCTACTGTCACAGAAAAGCACACACATATATTATATACAAAGGTTGCAATTACACAAACAACTTAACATAACAAGTGACAGAATGACCTGAAATATTCAAAATCTGAATCAAAATCCAACTGAGATAGTTCAAAATTTGCATATCATGTGACCAAGAATATTTGATGAAGAAGTTCAAATGAATCGGCACATAGACTCCAAAACGAACATTGCCACATGGGTTGTATACATATGTCTTACCGAAATCCATAACAGAATCCAATTGAGATGGTTCAAAATTGACATATCATGCTACCGAGAATATGTGATGAAGAAATTCACATAAATTGGCACATGAGCTCCAAAAGAGAACATTGCCACATGGGTTGTTTATATACATCATCTCACCTGTTTGGACAAGGCCCCAATTATAATTTGTTGGTCATTTCCCTCTCATCCATTAATGCACAATTGGTAGTTCACTTGTCACCTTGTTAGATCTATAATTATCAATATCAATATGGCCCAGTGTTTTGTTTTAAGCACGTATTCTCTTTTAGGGAAGCAGCTTTCTTTCTTTCTTTTATTAGTGGAGAGTGGGGTCATAAATAGAATTTATTCCAAAGAACCCCTCTCTGCTTTGAATCTATTCCACTTGGTGTATATTCTTGAAAAAATATATCAAAGTTCACCAACAACCGTAAGAAAACCATGCTGCACAAAGGAGTAGCCTTACCAATTGGTCCAAGATCCAATTACGTAATCTTCCCATGCACAATTCGAATTATTACAAATATTTTGAAAATTATGATAGTGTTTCCTCCTCTCTATTGTAATTCTGATTTGATCCTCCGTCAGTAATTCTTTTACATATGTAACTGTAGGGCTATGAGAAAAAGCATAAGGACAACCATAAACAACTAAAAAAAACTCTTCACAATTTATTTGTAAGCATCAAATATAAGAATAATTACATTATATCATAAATGCATTCAAAATTCATATAAGAACTTGCCACTTTAATCGTTGCAGCTACTGATCTAAAATCTTAGGTTGGTTAGAGAACAATAATGCTTAAGAACATGAAGTATAACGGTATAACCCAATAAACAATAACCAATAACCATCTATGTCGAATTTCAAAGATTCATGTGGGTGGTTGATCATATGATGTCAATATGTCATTTTGTTCAATTGATCGTATACTTGCCTTCTCATTTAGATTCCCCAATGCAGGACCATGGATCTTTCCTCCAGTATATGGTGCACCCATTGGAAATCTTTCAACTAGTTGATGGACCATCAAGTCATCCAACCCATGTTTCTCGTAGCTCATAAATGCACCTAAAGCTCCTAAAAAGCCTTCATGACGCAAAAACATAGCTTGTGCACCTCCTTTTGACCTAATATAATATAAAAAATTCTAAACTATCAGAAGTTCATTTACCACTTGTTGAAGCAGGGAAGCATTTAGGAAGGAATTTCCTAAATTGATTTGCTAAAATCTCAAAAGCAATGGTAAGGAAAAGATTGATTAGATTGTCTTTAGTAGCGTACCAGAATTGGATCGCAAATGAAATTGTGTCCATTGTATAAGCATGACCCCTAATAAAGAATCCTCCAAAAAATATCCGCTTAATCCCAAGTTGCAATGCAGTTAAATAAGAAATCTGTAAAATGGAATTCAAATAAGATCCATCACAAATAGTAAATTTAATATCCCTCCATGCCATGAAAATTGTAACAATTACCTTTTTGGGTCCTCCTAGAGAAAATCAACATTTGATTTTCTAGAAAGAATCCAAGTTACATGTTTTCCGATACTGATGATTGAAATTAAATTAATGATAGGGAAATTAATAGAAATATCCATTTTCAGGGATCAAATTCATTTCTTAGCCATTTCTCTCCGGAATTTTCAAAAATATCACTACCTCCGCAAGTGGCACCTCCGTGACTTGCGGAGGAGCTAAAAGACAGAAATTTTCACTTTTCACCCACTTGCGGAGGTGCCACTGGACCTGGGTGAAAAGTGATATTTTTTTGTCTTTTAGCTCCTCGCAAATCACGGAGGTGCCACTTGTGGAGATGTGATATTTTGGAAATCTCCGGAGAGAAATGGCTAAGAGATGAACTTGGTCCCTGAAAATGGCTATTTCCCTTAATGATATTGATTAGGGTGCACAAGATTCTTTATTTGTCTTATTGCCATCTATATTTATCAATGAAATTAATTTCATGATGTTTAGCATATTGGTATGTCCTATCTTGCATACAAAAATCTAGCAATTTTTATCAAATACCTGGCCGATATTGTAAGAAATCATACGCAGGAGAGACAAAGAAATGTCTTCAGGTCTATAGTCTTCAATCTCCTTGTTCTCTGAAATTGCCTTGCCAAAACTTGAAGCAATTGTTGACGCAGAGAGTCCAATCTGTGATGACATTTTATGTTAAGGTACTCATACCACAAAAGTAAAAAACCAAACGAACCCAGTAAATCCCACCTGGAGGTGGGGTCTAGGGAGGGTAAGGTGATGCAGACCTGATCTCTGCCCCAGAGAATAGAGCAGTTGTTTCCATGAAGCCCTCATAGGAGTAAAAATAAATGATATTTGCATGCATGTTGTTAGACGGAAACATGGTAACATAAAATATTCTTGAAAATGCATACTACCTTTGAGTAGTCCAAGCCACCATAAATGTCTCCAACTAGCATGTCTACAGCTCTATTGTCTCCCCTTTGACTAACCTCCAGAAGTTCATCAAAACTGTAATATTATTGTTAGTAAGAGTCATGTAAATAGAAATCCAATTACCAATATGACAGAAAATGAGCACCTCTTGCACTTCGTTAACAGTTTTCCTAAACCCCAATACGTACCGCCACCCACATTTGTCCCACTAACCCTCTCAAACTTCCCATCGCCATCAACCTGTATCAATGTGTAAAATTACTAATCCTTATTCTCAATCAAGCAATACGATATTTAGTAGACAACAGATAATTTCTCCATCCAGTTTAAATTTGTTTTTGCACATAGTTTATTATATATATTTGACTAGGGGCAGGTTCAAATGAGAATCGTAAAAATGTTGAGAACCATGAAACCAACTATTCGTGATGGATATTAATGATGAATATCATCAATAATGAAAATGAATGATATAATGAATAATACTCATGAATATTTTAGGGTTATTCTTATTCATCATGAATTAGTTGGTTCTCGGGTTCTCAAAATATTTACGGTTACCAAAAGGTCTTTGGCCTAGCGGTATCTGAGCCTTTGGCCTCCTATGAGGTCAGGGGTTCAAACCTCACCAAAGGTGAGGAGGGTGTGTGAGTTTATTTGTTGCATTTGCCGTATATAAATTTATATACTTCAAAAAAAATACAGTTCTCATTTGAACATTCCCAGATATGACTATTAGTCAAAGATCTAAAATATCCCTCAACAAGGACAAGATAGAAGAATCTTTTGAACTAGAATGAACGACATCTGGATTTTGCAATGATTCCAGTGGGTGAAAGACAGTTTGGATTGAAACTTCGTCCAAAAGGGAAATCTTGCATTTATTTTGGGATATCCGAAAAAGGAAACTATTGCATTTATTTGGGATAACCGAAAAAGGAAACTATTGCACTTATTTGGAATGGAAGGAGTAGAAAGACATGAAAAAAGACTACCTTCATCATGCTGACACCAGATCCAATGTTAACAAGAAGATATGGGTACAACTCATTATGGTCTATCTGCACAAACTCCTTATGGCCTTCCTTATGAGTGAAGGCTTCATGGCGAATTGCCTACGCAAAGGTCATTTTATAAATCTTAGCCACATGGTCATAGAAATTAACAAATAAAGTTCACATAAAGACTTTAGAGACACCTTTAGCAAAAAGTTTGCACCGGCTACAAGACAATCCATCTCATCTTCTTTTTCAATGCTAACCCCAAGTCTTTCTTTAAATAGATCTGCAAACTTGTATGCTCCACCACCAGTAGCCTTTTAAAGATTCTAATAAGTCAATAAAGATGCAAAAATGGTCCTGTTCTCTTTGATCAAATTTACATTTTTTTCATTTTGTAGACCCCAGGTGTGAGAAGAAATGAAGATGGGATTTTGGGTCCCATTTGCTTGATCATCAAGTGAATATATGGTGTAGATTTTGGTATCATGGGATAGGCAGGAATGACCGAAGTGAACACAAAAAGATCTGATACTGAGTAAAAGAACACGTATATACCTTGATAACTGCATTGTTATCATCTGGAATTGCAGGTTGCAGAAACCAATGTCCATGTCATACGTGATAGAAACAAAATTAGATGCGGAATATAAAACGATCTCTATAACAAATCTACAATGCACTAACTAGGAAAAAAAATGAGTAAAAAAATTACATGAAAAATCAGCAAAAACTAAGGGTGCATTTGGTACTCAGATAGGAGTTGACAAGCGAGAGTGAGGTAGGCGGGTGAAAGAACTGGAAGGTTTTAGTGTTTTAATCTGACATGGGTAGTTTAGTAATCTATCAATCAGTCCTGTCCTAGTTTAATGTCATGCCAAGTGGGACAACAAGATTTTGTTCTGTTATGTCCCTCGTACCAAACGCACCCCAAATGCTCTCAGTAAGAAATACACAACCAGGAAACTAAAAGATCACAAAATGCTCTGTTAGAACTTAGAAGTAAACAGAGTAAGAAAAAGAGTTATACCTCCTCGATGAAGCTGCTTGGAATGAATGAAATCTAAACACTCATTAATTTTGGTTGTTTCGAACTTTACAAAATGAAGCCTCCCTCCAAGAACAGGGAAACTCCTCCTATGACCATTGATAACACCAAATCTCTTTTCGGAAGACTTCTTTCTCTTATCATTGCATAAAGAGTCTTCATGTCTTGAAAAATAGACCAACTTAATGAGAGAACCTGGTACAAATTATTGACAACACAAACATCAGACGGTTTTACTAGCAATGAACTTGAAAACAAAGAATATCAATTGCATATGAGAAGAGATTAGCTAAAACAAGAATGGAAACCCAATACTTAGTGCAACATAACACTATATATACACACACACACATAAGGTCAGGTTCATGGGAAAATCGTAAAAAATTTGAAAAACTGAGGAATACCTGGTAACCATTCATATACACGGTATGTACATGTGCACACAAGTAATTTGTTCGGTATGCACATGTGCATAACATGCAAACGTGCATAACATGCAAACGTGCATATAAACCAAGAGACACCTTCAATTACTTACAGATGTGCATATTGTACAGATGAATGATTACTATGTTGTTCGTCGGTTTTTCATTTTTTGGGGGGGTTTCCACTGAACCTCCCTCCATATATACAAACAAGCACACACACACACACACACACACACACACACACACATATATATATATTAGCAAGGCAATGGTGTGGATACATAGTCTCATAGGACTGTACACTAGAGCATAACTTCATAACTCCAACTCTATGATGAATTGAAGAGGGATGAAAGGCCAGGTGGCCAGCACCCCAGTATTCTGTTAAAAAAACAGTTTTATGACAGTTGGGATGACTATTTTTGCAGTCTTATCCTTTATGTCTCTGGTCCTATTATAAAATAAACCAAACTTGCGTCATGTACTACCATTCACAAGATATATAATAAGAATCTTAGTAAAAACCTTGGATTTTGAGAATGTGTGGAACCACAATAGATTACTCCCCAAGATAGCCCTTAAGGAGAGAAAATAGGTTCCAACGTATAAGTCTAGCCAATGTGGGACTCTAACATACCCCCTTCTTCAACGGAGGCTAGACAGGCACAGATTGTCCCACTATGTCAAGAGGGGTTAGACGAGTGAGGGGGCTACACTAGTACAAATTAACTAGCAGTGTCAAGTCCCTAGATTGGTAGACTTTCTCTCTAAAATATGTGGAACCCGAGTAGGTTACTCTCCAAAAGAGAGATTCCAACATATTCCAAGTCTAGTTGATCCGGGACTCTAACCATATGCAAATTGTTAAACTACGAAATTCCTATGTCTTCAATTTCGTTTCTTGCAGTTAGTAAGGGCTTGGGTGGGAAGTTTATGCATGCAATCTTTCCCTTTCTTACTCCATTAAGTAAACAATAAAAAAAAAACACCATCAATTACAAAACAAAATCAATCTTTCAGAATCACTATCAGTTTTTACAGATTCCCAAATTAGAACAGCAAAAATCACCTCCAATATCCAGTGCCAAATGTGATATATCATCAGATTGATTAGGCAACAAAATTGTGGGATCTCTCTCTTCAAAATTCCCTTGAATTGCTGCACCACTAAGATCAAGCAGTGGCCGTGAAGTTGACCGCTGAATTGAAGTCCCAACCGGTCGCACCATCTGCTCTCCTCCCTCTTCTCAACTCGTTTCTTGATGTCTTCTTTCAAAATTGCCACCATCTCCCATAAATGGTTGGTCCCTTCCATCACTAAATCCAATAACCAACCTCCACCTAATCACCTCCTACCTAGGTCAAAGTCCAAATCGGGGTACGAATTTCTTGACTTCATTATTACACAATTCAGAAATAGATTATGTAAATCGTCATCACCAATAAAACATGCACACTCGAACAATCATTAATGAATAGTTTTCAACAAACGTGTGCGTCAAGAAACATGCAAAATTCATCCGATTATCCACATGAAAAGTAAGGCAAACGAAACGAAATTTGGTACGATATCGATAAAATAATGATAAAAAAAGATGAGCTGATGACTGTAGAGCAAGTGAGATGACAAAATCAAGATTGGGCGGCCATTAACAGGAGGGAAAGATGAAATTTGGAATTGAAACCAGTACTGATAATAATCCAACAAAGATTAGTGGTAAAAGAAAGACGAATTGAAATTTTTGACCTCATAGTCAAGGGACGAGTTATTCACGGTTGTTTGCTTGTAAGTTGTCGGATGGGTTTGTGCAAAATTTAAATGATCATAATAATTGAAGTTCTAATGATATAGCATAAAATGAAATGTAATTGTTTGGTAATTGTTTACAATAAAATTATGGCTCTTAACGGTCAAGGGAGGTGCATAATACAAAATCGTTCAGAGAGTTTTAGAATCATCATGAGACATACTTTTTTTTCCAAACAAAATTCACCATTAACGATTTAGAAATTGTCTCTTAATGGAACTATTAAGAGGTAAACAAACAAATGTAGGATCTAAATCGTTAAGGCTAAGAGATGAATTTTGTTTGACAAAAAAGTTTACCTTTTAATGGTTCTAAAACCCTCTGAATAATTTTGTATCATGTACCTTGATGTATCCCAGAACAATACATTTTTGTTACCGCGAGATAAATGTAAATTGGATTCATGGAACAGGAGAAGGATTTCTCATTCGATAGGGCCTCATTGGTAAGTGTTACAAGATCTCGTGCATTATAACTCATCGTCCTGAACAATTATATTTCATTGTACACTATATCATGAGAGCTTTTAATCATTCTGCACCAAACCATTCAACAACTGTCAAACAGCTCTAAATAGAATAATTCATATGCAAACAAACTACCCCTTATACTCATAAAAAAAAAGTTAGTGATTTAATTAAAATATCGTTTAAGACTATATACCTAAAAATCCTAAGGACAATACATAACAGTAGTCCAAGAGTGTGTACACAACATGAATGGCTAATAAAACGTATTTTTTTCTTAATTTTGAATATATTTTGTATATTTTTTTTATTTAAAATATAAAATACAGTACTTTATGGATCGAATTATCAGACAGTTAAGTATTATTTTGATGATCTTAACTTTTTTACTGGTTTTATTTGAACATAATTGTGCGTCTGTATTAAAGATGGTCAAATTGGTTTTGGCTTGAGACAGGGACAGACTGGAGTTGGTAAGGACTGATTATGGCTCGACGGTTTAGGACAGTTTGTACATGAGTCTGTTTTTTATTAATAAAAATTAAGTTTTTCATAAATTACTAGAACCGTATTTGCGCAATGCAACGAGATACATCGTGATTTTAATATTTCATTTTATTATTTATCTCAGCTGATGTTATAATATGGCTTTATGTGATTTTGAGAAA
>NC_037533.1:19501253-19503281 GCF_001531365.2 Cynara cardunculus var. scolymus | reverse complement strand
AAAAATTATGATTGGTTGAATGCGGTTTGCACGGTTTGTACAAATTGAGTGGTTTGCATTTGATCGCTCCCCTATATATATAGATATATATATATATATATATATATACTATCTTATCAAACAAGTTTAGTAAAAGCCTTAAAGTCTTAAAATACTAAATGACCAAAATACACTTTATACTTATTTTTTCACTTTTTCACCTCCTCATCTCCTCACATACACTCACTCTCTCACATACACTCATCCTCTCACAACCTATTTTTTTTAAAATTATAATTTTAAATTTACACTTTATACTCATATAATTAATTAATTAATTTACTTTACGTCCTTTACTTTTAAATGTTTCATTTTAAACTTTTATCAAATTAACGTACATAATCGTATATCAATTAAAACATGTTTAAAAAAGTACATTTTTATTTTAACAAGTTACACCATTATAATCGTCTAGTTAATACCTTCGAAATGAGTCCAATATTGAATAGTGTTTGTGAAAAAATATTTTTTATATTTACAATTTATACTTTTATAGTTATTTATTTATATATATATATATATATGTTTTATATATTTTGGGGTTAAGCTGTCCAAATTGCACTATATAATATGTTTTGAATTAATATGTTTTTGCGTTTTTTTTTGAAATATATATATATATATATATATACATGTATTAATTCAACCTTAATCTGAGTTTTTGGACAAAAAAGAGGGTAAACAGTTGAAATTTCATTCTAAAACCCATCTTTTTTTGTCTTTTCATGGCTTATGATCTGTCAAATTTGTACTTTTCTTTATTGGTTTTGAGTATTTATCTTAAAACTCAAGTTTCTTGGTTATTTGTTCTTGGTGTAAATCGAATACATTTGTTAAGTCGTTTAAATATGTTGGATTTTAAACTGTCATATAATTTTTTTCATCGATAATCTGTAAATGGAATCATAACTCTTATTTATTCAAATGTATTATATATATGATTGGTTTGGAATTTTCACAATCCGGTTATTAGTTCAGTATCATCTAGTTCAAAACTAATGTTTTTTTAAACTTGAAGCGATTTTTTTATATTTTTGTATTAGTTTGACTGATTCATATTTTAGATTTCATAAGTAAAAGCAAACAATCTTACCAATTTAGATTTAAAGCTTCAAGACCATCTTTTATAAATCAAAAGTGAAATCAGATTTCAGACTTCAACACCTCTTAAAAAATAAACTCATTGAACAAACAAACAAGCACTAAGGGACCGTTTACTAAACGCTTACCCGGTAAGTATTGATCGGATAATTTTTCTCATCGGATGAACATGGCAAGGGTCGAAAATCTTACTCGGTAAGAGCGATGATAATGATTAAGAGTCTTACCCGGTAAGTGAGGGTGACGAATCTTACCCGGGTAAATGCTTACCAGATAAATTGTTGTATATGATACGTTTTGATGTACTATAATCTTACCCAGTAAAATAAATTATAATGTTGACTTCTAACATTAAACCCGTAAGCAGGCTTCTAAGTGGCATTTTCTAGGCCCAATAATTCTGAATCATCATACACAGTTATACACAACTTTGTTGGGTTGGGCCAACTCACCCTTTTAATCTCAACAGCCCATTAGAGTAGACTAGCTCGAATTCAATGCAGATATTTTCATTTTCGGTCCTCCATGTTTACACATATATACATTATTGTCTCAAAATAAATACAAATATGTTTATTTTAACATATGATTTAATAAATATATTTTAATTAATAATTAGATATCTAAAACATTAACATAAAAAACACAATAATTCATAAATCAAAATATTGTCTCTACTCGAAGGCAATTGCATTTCTTATGGCTTGCATATATATATATAGGGTATATTTCTTTTACAACCTTGTGTATTTGTACAATCCTTACAATCCAATTAATTGAGATATTTATAGAAATAATAAGAGTTCATTTATTATTATTTGAATATTTATGGAATATGAATAGAGTTCATTAATTATGATTAATACTTTATATTAGGAAACAATCAAA
>NC_037533.1:19495846-19500658 GCF_001531365.2 Cynara cardunculus var. scolymus | reverse complement strand
AATATTGGTTCTCACAGTTACCACAAACTAATTAGTTCTCATTTGATTAGGCCCCTATATATATATATTATATCAAATTAAGGAGTTGTTTACAAAACGCCTACTTGGTAAATTTTTGTCGGGTAATTTTCCGTTTCGGATGAACATGGTAAAAGTCAAAAATCTTATCGGTAAGAGCAATAGTAAAGATGGAGAGTCTTAGGGTGACGACTCTTACCGGGGTAAGTGCTTACCGGGTAAATTATTGCATACGATATCATTTTAATGTACTACAATCTTACTCGGTATAATAAATTATAGTGTTACTCCTAAAGGTAAATATTTAGGTAAACGACCCCTAAACATGTTTTATAACATGCACAATAAATAATTGTTTATACGTTGATCATGCATTTGTGACATATTTATTTTTCGTTTAATCAAGTTAATGGTTTATTTGCTCAATCAACGTCGTCTGTTTTTTTGCTTAATTTTACATAATTATTTAAAATACTTGAATTAAACAATATAAGTCATTGTATATTTATCATCCATATTAAATTATTTATTTTAAATATGTTTAATACAAAAAAATCAAAGTTGTCTGGTTAGAAGTATTAAACAGTAATTAATAAAAATAAAAGAAAATGTTTGGTATTACACAATATCTATACTGCTTATTTTAAAGGTTGACATTTCGGAGCTCCGGATCTACATTTACAGTATTTATATAAATGAACAAACCCACTTGCTTTTAAGGGTTTCTTTGATTCAATATATTTAAGATGGGTTGTGATTCGGGTCCAGTATTTTGCTCCACCGCTCCAACCTTTGGCAAATGCTTGTATCTTGCTCCACCGCTCCAGTCATTCGGGTTTATGAATAATTGTAGAACCTACTAACACCAACATTTTGGATGGATGTATATATTTGAATCTAAATTAGATACAAATGTAGTAGGCGTTGTTACATCTTCAAGGAATTTGATATCTCAAACGTGAATAATCTTAATGAGCTTTTTACATCTCGCTGCATTGCGCGAGTAGACAACCAGTAATAGTTTATTCTCCACAAGCTCAAATTTTTATTTCAGATTAAACTACATAAAATAAAACTTTATTTACATTTTTACTATCTGTTATTTTCATTTTCATTCTCCGATCATAATTTTACCAGATTAATGATAATACGGTACAATAACCAAATAAACAATACCTTTGTTTATTGATGATTGGACCATAATTAGAGTTGACTTACAAATAGTATATTAGGTTTGAAATAATGGAGGAAATTGGATTGGTGTAATAAAAAATTGATATATATATATATATATATATATATATAATAATAAAAAAGATAAGCGACAATAAAGATAAGCAGTTGTCTGCGTATTTTGTTTTTTATCGAGAAAGTAAACGAAATGATATTTTTTCCGATGTTCGGACGTCGCAATCTTGACCGAAAGTATAGGTTAAGATTTGGTATAAAAATACGAAAATGAATAATCAAATTGTGTTCGTGTTTTTAATTTGTACGACGGTCTAGATTTAAATATTTTATTAAAATTGTTATAGTATTTTTAATGAAATGATTTTTTAAAGCTGTTTTTATCATTATCGCACATATATATACAATGTTTACTTGAATCGTATAATATATCTGTTAAAATCTTGGGTTTTTTTGAATATTTGATAAATAAACATGTGATAGTTTAAACTAGGGGTGCTCAAAAACCCGACCAATTCGATCAACCCAACGCGAAATAACTCAACTCAATGTCTAATCGAGTTGTAAAAAATTTAAACTGTAGGAATTGAGTTGATATTGAGTTACTATTATTTGAACTCAACCCAACATGATGAACTCGATATTCTTTTATTTCTTAGATTTAATATGATTGTTGAATTTTTATTAATATATACATTAGACAATTATACTATCACGTACGCTCTTTTTTGTTGAAGTATATAATATTTATATACGGCAAATGCAACAAATAAACTCACAAACCCTCCTCACCTATGGTGAGGTTTGAACCCCTGACCTCACGTACGCTCTTCGTATACACATATTTTCAATTTATTCACATCTCTATATAACTCATTCGTATATATGTTTAGTAATTGTGAATATATATATATATATATATATATATGTGTGTGTGTGTGTGTGTGTGTGTGTAAATTGAGAAAACTAACTGAATGTGATATACGTAAAAAGTATGAATAAGTTGTATCAAACGATTGATAATGAAAAAGAAATTATGAGTAGAGAAATAACATGTTTAAAGTTATAAGAATATTTTAATGTATCAAAGTATCAACCTGACCAACCCGTACAGTTTGGGTTGGGTTGGGTTAAGATTTTTCAAACCGCAAACATTAGGTTGGGTTGTTCAGATGTCTCCAACCCGATCAACTCAACTCGTGAGCACCCCTGGTTCAAACGTTGTGTTACAAGATTGAAGCAATATAAATGACCGACATAAAGAAAAACAAGTATATAGTTATATATAATAACAAGAGTTTGACAATGATAACGGAAATATTGGGGGTTTTTTTTAAATTCAAAATAATAGTTTGTTATCATTATTTAGCATATATACAAAGATACAAGAACATCTTACAGATAACTTTGACGTGTTGTGGAAAAAGGTCTACGTTATTTCCCAAAATACCCCTCAATCGCAGTCTCCTATAGCAAGTTATGTGTGGACGAAGTTGAACTCGAGACCATGCTGTAGAAACTCCGTCCTCTTTCCGCGAGACTACTTTGATGCCTTTTTTGCGTAAAACTAGAAATCCCTTTTCGAGAGTCGATCAGAAAGTCAAGTGAATTTTTCTGTCTGTTACGAATTGGACGAGATGTTGTCATATAAGATTTGTGGCTCCAAAACGTTATACAGGTGCTAGAATTTGGGTTCGCCCCTTCCTCCTTTCGGTGACTTGCTTTTGTCTTTATCAAACCAAATTTTTAACACACGTCGTGGGTTTCGACCTCATACGAAACATAGTTTTTGACCTGTAATTAAAGTTCACGTATATTCGTATATTATATTTCCCTTTTCCCATATTAAGTAATTTAATAAAAAATCATAATCAAATATTTATTTGTCCTTTAGATTGACATAAACCTAACAACTTTTTGGTATATTATACGACAAATGCAATAAATAAACTTGTATACCCTCCTTATTTTTAGTGAAATTTGAACCTCTGACCTCTTATGAGGTCAAAGACTACGATACTGTTAGGCCAAAGACTTTTTGTATTTTTTACTGTATTATTTGTTTGATTTGATTGGCATCACTAATAATGAACCAAATGTTCCATCATGTCTTTCTTCTTGGTGTCTTTTCATCTAATCTTCATAGGAATCATGCACTCACTTTTTTCCATTTTGTTTATTCCTGTTGTCTTCATTTGAAATGTTTCCTTCAATGCCTAGATACTCTAGTATTTCTATTTTATATATATATATATATATATGGCAAATAGTATGAAAAAGTAACGTACTTTAGCTTGATTCCTATTTTGGGTAACGTACTTTCAAAACTTCCATTTTGATATTTAATATGTACAGTTATAAACATTTAAGTACTCGGATAACCGGTTGAAGCATTAACCGGCTATCATGTTGATATGGTGAGTGATGTGGTATCCAACTCACTATTATTTGCGGAAACATTAACCGAATACCACATCACTCGCCACATTAATATGATAACCGGTTACTGCTTCAACTGGTTACCCGAGTACTTAAATGTTTAAAATTTTACATCTTATGTACCAAATTGAAAGTTTTGAAAATACGTTATCCAAAATAAGAATCAAGTTAAAGTACGTTACTATATATATATATATATATATAGAGAGAGAGAGAGAGAGAGAGAGAGAGAGAGTAAACGAGAACATGGTGAAAAAAAGAGAACACGAGAACTGCCAACTCATATACGATTACAGAACACAGTCAACACAAAGATGGGGAGTTGAGATCACGTGAAAACCAACCACTTTTTATGAGACCATGCGTATCATATATGCATGATGAATGTTTCGGGTTTTTCTTCTGGTGAAGGTTCGTTATGTTTTTCATGTGAATGTTCGTAATGATTTTCATATGAATGTTTGGTTATTTTTCATGTGAAAGGTTCAGTTATTGTGAAGGTTCAGTGTTTTTGCTGTGAATGTTCAGGGTTTTTTTACGTAAAGAATATTATGTGTTTTGTTGTAAATGTTTGATGATATTAAAAAAAGGGAAAAGTACAATAAAAACCAATGAACTTTCTTGTTTGGAATGATTAAGTCCTTGAACTTTTTTTTGGAACAAATAAGTCCTTGAACATTCCAAAACATGTTAAATAAGTCATTGAACAATTTTTTGGAACAAATAAGTCATTGGACATTCCAAAATATGTTAAATAAGTCCTTGAACATTCCAAAAAATGTTAAATAAGTTCTTGGACAATTTTTGAAACAAATAAGTCCTTGAACAATCCAAAACATGTTAAATAACTTCTTGAACTTTTATAAAACATGTTGGATACATTCTTATGACTTGTACAACTAGTTAAAGTGGTAAAATAGTGAAAAAAAATCCGGGAAAAAACCCAATGAACATTCATATTTTGAACGATTAAGCCCCTAAATATTTTTTGAACCAAAAAATATTTAGATCTATAAAATTAAACAAATATAACAAAAAAGGACTTACATTTACAAAAAAATAATTACATTTAAAAAAGATTTTGATAAAGTTTATTTTAATTAAAATTAAAATTAAAATATATTCTGTCGATGATTTTTCAAACAAAAAAAATAATTATTATTAAAT
>NC_037533.1:19444295-19495411 GCF_001531365.2 Cynara cardunculus var. scolymus | reverse complement strand
ACTTATTTGTTCCAAAAAAAAGTTCAAGGACTTAATCATTCCAAACAAGAAAGTTCATTGGTTTTTATTGTACTTTTCCCTTTAAAAAAAAACCCTCCAAAGTAGTCTTAAGGTTAACAAAGTTAAAGAAGCTCGTTAACTTAAGGGGTAATATGGTCTTTTTAGCTTTTATTATTTTATTTTTATTAAATATTTATATCAGTATACAAGCATTAATAGTCTATACTAAATCTTTAATATCTTGTAGAATAATATAAATATCTAATAAAAATGAAAAAAGAAAAACTAAAAAGACCATATTACCCCCTAATTCAACAGACTTTTCTGACTTTGTTAGCCTCAGAAAAGAAAATCGCCGATGAAATGAAAATCACACTGACTAAAATATAAGCAAGAAACCGTGGAGATGGAAATCGTAATTTACTCTGTATTTTATGTAAAACTCTGGTTGTCTCCTCTTAAGGGCTGGTTCGTAAGTTTTAACTGGAATAACCAAAATTTCATAATACAGTTTGTAAATTTTTTATTATTTACTGAAAATTTTTGAAATCTAGTAAAAAAAATTGAAAAATACAATGATATTTATGTTAAATTAGAGGAAATAAAATGATATTTTTTACACAATTTTGTTGAATTTAATTTTTAATATAATTTAAATATTTCAAATTTAAGAATATAGAATAGTTTTTAATTTTAAAAATAGTATTTTGTTAATTGTATTTTAGGAAGATGAAGTTACCAAAATGACCCTCAACTTTTCTGGAATTACAAAATTGCCATAAGATATTTTTGAACATTGATCATATGATCTTGTATGATTTTAATGGTAAAAGTTGTTTTCATAATATTCACAAAAAATGATGTCGTCGGAACTCATTTAGAATTTTATATGTATATTATACAATAATAAATAAACTTGAGATCACGTGAGACCAGTCTGTTTTCGTGAGACTCGTGAGAACATTTTTTTACACTTGAAACTTCACACAAAACGCTGTGAATATAACTTTCATAGTGTTTTTGTTGTGAATGTTGGATTTTTTTTACCTTCACAGTTTTTTGTTATGAATGTTGGACTTTTTTTACCTTCACAGTTTTTCGCTGTGAAGCTTCAAGTGTAAAAAAATGGTCTCATGCGTCTCATGAAAACAGTGACCCCAACCCATAATATATATATATATATATATATATATATATAATATTATTATTATAGGTTAACCTAAAATGTATTATATTTTTTATGATAAATATAAACATTATTTGTATACAGTTAAACATAATTAGTATTTGGACAAAAAGTTGATTACGAGCAACTTTAACCGGTCCCACATGAAACCCACCTCCAAGGACACCAAGGGGGGGGGGGGTATTTTTTAACTCCCTCAACGACCGAGTCTAATGAGGGGGATCGAGATCGAACCCATGACCTGTGTCGTATTTGAGTAAAATCACTTTGTTTTTTTTCCTAACTAAGGTATGTACACGCCAGAGGCATTAAAGATAATTACTATTATATAATCAGGGTTTAATCATTTAAAAACTCAATATACTGTGATAACTGTGAGAACTATTATCGTAATGTATTGTTTTACATGATCTTTTTCTTCTAAGATTATAATTTAATATATTGATTAACATATATTTGTTTCACAATATGAAATTGTGAAACAAATATATACATTGTGAAACAAATATATGTTAATCAATACACAAAATTTAAGCCACAAATATAAAAAAGAACATGTGAAATAAGACATGATGTACCAGTTCTCAAGGTTATCACAATTTGATACGTTCTCAAATAAATTCTCATAATTATATATACATGATCAATTACACATTTTTGCTAGGCAAACAATAATTTTGTTTACTTTGATTAAGAGATGATAATATTATTAGGGTTGTTTGCCAGTTGTTGAATGGTTTGATGCAAAATAATTAAATAGTCAGAATGATTAAGAGACTCTCATAATATGGTGCAAAATAAAATATAATTGTTTGATAATTATTTACAACGAAATTAGGGCGCTAAATGGTTTAAGGGAGGTCGGGTTACAAAATCATTAAGAGGCAAACTTTTTTTTGCTAAACAAGATTCACCTCTTAACAATTCAGAGGCGTGCCTCTTAACAATTCAGAGGCGTGCCTCTTAATTGAACTATTAAGAGGTAAACAAACAATTCCTTAATAAAACCAGTATTATTTGTTGACTTTGTCGACTTGAGGAACATGATGCTACTTATAACTTTGTAGGTTCGAGATTCTGAATTTTGACTGTTGAAGACAACTTAGATCTGGATATCGAATTAGGTTCGGATTCTATCTTATTTTTTACTTAAAAATATTTGAATTATATTGAGATCAGAACAATATCTTACTAACTGGTCTCAAAAACTCTTTCTACTGAATAAAAATTTCAAATTATTCATATTCAACTTGATTCACTGGAATAAACTTAAAAAAAGGGGTTTAAAAACATGTTATTCGACCAATATTTTGCTTTTGAAAGGGAAAGTAGGCATAAAACTGTTAATGGCCACTATGGCATAACACAATTGGTAGTAATATACTTGCACTAATAATCCCCTTGTGGCCATGAAGCTTCAAATATGGTGACTCCGGGCTACTCGCAAAACAAGTGATCGTCTTGGGATTAGTCGGCTCGCACAGCGGATTGGATATTCAGGTTAATAAAAAAAGATATAAGAAAAGTTGCAATACATTTGGGGATTGAATTCTTTATAGCGGGTATGTACCTGATTTGGCTCTCGTATGATGTTCTTAAGACGTGTCTACTCGAGGGTTGCCGATTACAAACCATTTTGCACACAATAAAAACGAAAGATTTCGTAAGTTATATGTAGAAAACGATGTTGTTTATACTTTTTTGGACTGATATAAGGCTACAAGTTTGTACATATTTACGTACGTATATTTTTATTACTAGAAGGGTACTCGTGTAATGCAGCGAGATACATCTTGATTTAATGTTTCATTTTTTATATTTTGGGTCTATCGATGTTATAATGCGATTTTATGTGGTTTTAAGAAAAAATAAAATGTTTTTATTTTTGAATGAAATATAAATATGAAAAAAATAAGCGATATTATTATCAAATTAACTATTTAAAAGTTCTCGTTTTTGTGTAATTTCTTTAATTCAATTTTTATTATAATTTAATTGAAGTTTAAAAACGAACTAATTTATTTTTGGTTTAATAAAATATTTTTTTAAAGATAATAATTAAATATTCTGTTAGAATTCAATGCTTATCTTAATTATATTTTAGATTTTTTATATTTAAAATAATGTTTATCATGTATTTTATTAAATTTATCTGCACTTCGTTACAAGAATTCAAACATAGAGCTTTAATAAGATGTACTCATGCACATTCTACTTGTAATCTTAAATTTTAAGTAACATGCATCAATAAAAAGTACTTTATACTTAAAAAATTGTTTTTAAAAGTTTTTATCAAATACTTTATAATATAGTATATATAAATATATCATTGTGATTTAAATCGTTAGGTTGGATCTAACCTGCAATCGATCAAGTAGATTGGTTCGGACGTAAACACGAGCCTCTTGGGTTTTCGGGCATCAGATGGTTGTTACAGATCTGTTCTTGTATTCAGTTATCAAACCCATATGTGTTTGTTGTTCATTCATGGAGCGCATGTGTTTTTGGACATCGTTTGTCGCCTGTTTGGATCATCAACGACTGTGATTTTTATCCATGTTACATTAACAAAAACAAATGAAACCATCCAAAATCTTTGATCAAACATGTGAGTAGTAGGTATCATTAAACAACTTAATACACCATACAATTTAGAATCTTAAACCTAAATCTATACTATATTATAAAGCATTTGACAAAAACTCTTAAAAACCATTTTTCATGCATGAAGTACTGTTTATTGATGCATATTACTTAGAATTCAAAAATACAAGTAAATTGTATGTAAGTACAACTATTTAATATGCATCAATAAACATGAAGCTTTAATAAGTTGATGCATATTTTTCAATATATCTTTATATTTATATTTAATTCAAGCTTATTAAGTAATGACTTTATTTTTGAATTAAATATAAATATAAAGATATATTATAAAAACTTGAAAAAAATATAACAGTTATACTTACGCACAATAAAGTTATTAAAGCTTCACGTTTTTTATAACATATCTTTATATTTATATTTAATTCAAAAATAAAGTCATTACCGTTTTCTCAATACCATATACAACCGTATTATAACATCGACAAAGACAAAAAAAATATAAAAAGAAATATTAAAATTGAGATGTATCTCGCTGCATTGTGCGAATACTCCTATAGTAATACTACAATTGACATGTAAATTTAATTCGATAAAGGGTAAATTTGTAATTCTCTTAAAGATACTTGACATAATTTTAAGGGGGTGTTTGAGATTGTTTATAAAAACAACTTATTGACTTGTTCCGGTGTGATACCGGTAATAAACACTTTTGAGTGTTTGGATAAACAACTTATACCGATGTCAAACCGGTAATAAATCGGTAATAAGAAGCTTTTGAATAAGTTAAACCCTTATAACTTACAATAAGTTGATAAGAACTTTTATACAAAAACATAAGTTGTTTCAAATAAGCAATCCCAAACACCCCTTAAGGCTATGTTTGACAAACTAGTTGATAAATTAACTTTTAGCTTATAAACAAATCATATTTGGTAAAACTATCTGATAAGAATATAAAATGACCAAAAAAGACATCTTTAAAAATTAATCGATTATAATATTTTAAAATATAATTGAAACAAATATTAATGAATATACTATATTAACTAATACAAACAAGATGGTAAAAATAATTAAAAATATGTAATATATCGATTAAAGGAATTTCAAATTAATTATTATATAATATTTGGATTTTTAAAAAAAAATTTAAAAAATTTTAAAAAAATTATTATTTATGATTTTAAATAACCATTACATATAAAATCAGTTATGAGTCATGCTATAAAACCTAAAACTTGTCGGATCAATGTGGATCTTGTGTATTAGACACGAACGATTATTAAAAGAAACAACACCGAATTTAACAGATCTAAAACAATATTTTATATTAAATAAGAAATGTAACGTACATAAAATTAAATAAATTTCATCTGATATTTTACGTCACTCGAAATATTCAATATATTTATTTATTTTGATTAACTTGGATATTCAACCCACTATGCGAGTCGATTAATCACAGGGTGACGTACTTTCAATACTTCTATTTTGGGATTTAAGATGTAAAGTTTTAAACATTTAAATAACCGGGTAATTGGTTGAATCATTAACCTGTTATCATAACCGGTTACCATGCTGATTTGGCGAGTGATGTGGTATCCAACTCGGTATTATCTGTTGACGTGATTAGTGACATGAATTTTTATTAATCTAAAATTAGTTTTCAATCGGTCACCCAGTAATTAAACATTTAAAACTTTATATCTTATATACCAATTACGTTACCTGAAATAGAAATTAATTTAAAGTACGTTATTTTGTTATACAATTTGCCGTTTAAAAAATATATATACAAGTTTCATGAGCTAACACAATATAATATTTGTTTTACAAAAATAAGATCATCCAAATAAAATCGCCTTATGATTCAAACCTCATGAGTTGATACAATGAATCTCATTATTCTTTTTTTATACACACATCTTTATTCCAATCTTTCACCAATATGAGATATCTCAAACTCAACCACATTTCACCAACACCTCAATGACGATGCCATCTCAATACTCTTGGTTCTTCTTTTAATATATATATACTAGAAGGTTACTCGTATAATGCAGCGATATACATCTCGATTTTAATGTTTCATTTTTTTTGTCTCGGTCGATATTAAAATACAATTTTATGTGGTTTTGATAAAACGATAATGTTTTTTTATGTTTTGAATAAAATATAAATATGAAGATATCATAAAAAATTGAAAAAAAAATTGATATTAGTGCAAACTAACTATTTAATTTTTTATTTTTTCTGTATTTCTTTAATTCATTTTTTATTTTTAGTTTAATAATGTAATATTTTTATAAAAATAATAATTAAGTATTTTGTTGGAAGTTAATGATTTTATCTTAATTTTATTTTAGATTTTTTATATTTAAAATAAAATATTTATTCTTTACTTGATTATGTTTACCTACAGTTAGTTACACGAAATCAAACATAAAGCTTTACCAAGTTGTACTTGGACACAATTTAATTGTAATATTGAATTTTAAGTAATATGTATCAATAAACAGTACTTCATGTATAAAAAATTGTTTTTACGAGTTTTTGTCAACTATTGTATA
This sequence comes from Cynara cardunculus var. scolymus, assembly GCF_001531365.2. Taxonomy (NCBI): domain Eukaryota; kingdom Viridiplantae; phylum Streptophyta; class Magnoliopsida; order Asterales; family Asteraceae; genus Cynara; species Cynara cardunculus. Next base: position 19,489,048 of record NC_037533.1, on the reverse strand, counting down.
ATATAATATAATATAATATATACATTTCCATCAATTTGTCGTAAAAGGCAACTAGGCTCTAGGCTGGCTGGTGATATCACGTACGTATGTAGTCTTTTTTATGGTTATCAATTGAAATCTTTCGGTTGCATCACTGATTTCGACTCCTTCCTCTCCCTTCCACCATCGCCATTGCTGTCTGCTGTTGCTCCAATGAAAATGCTACACTCTACTCTACTCGTTTTTAACTCAAATCTCTAATTTTATATTCTTCCCCTCTCTATCTCATCAATTATGCGTGTTGGGTTTGTTTTTTTCTTAGAGCAGGAGCAGGACGAAGTGTTTATTTATATGCTCACTCACCTTTGACCTCACACTATCTCTTTCATTCACGCCACAAGTACTCTCAGAGTTTCTTCCCAAACGACTTGCTCTCTTTTTCTTCCAATCCCTTCCTGCCTTCTTCTCTTTCTGTGGTTCTTCAATCGATTTGGGTACATTTCAAATTCATGTAGATTGAAGGTTATGTAAGGCACACAATCTTCTGTTGAACTGTCTGGTTTGATTCTCTTTTTTTGATTATAATGTAAAAACGAAGTAATTAGTACTCAATTGGATCGTTCTACGGTTATCTGAGTCTTAGTTTTCATATTTTTTGAGCCTGCATTCTCGCTAATTTCACATTAAGATCGAATTATTCTTCGTTTTTGGAGATACCCATTTGCTTGAATTGGTTTGAATTCTTCTTTTTGTAAATGGGGGTTCGTTAGAGTTTCCATTTTTTCTCTCTCTGGATTCCACCTTTTCTTCAAGTTCTCAACAGATATCTTGAAGTCTGTTTGCTTTCTCAAGGCTCATAACATGTAATTGTTCTTGTGATTTCCACTGCCTTCCAACTGTTCGATGAAATGAACTTGTTTTTACTCCAACATAGAAGTGTAGTGAGGTAATGGATCTGCTGTTTGATCAAATCCAACGTTAGTTGAGGGGTCTCAAGCAGATGGGGAGTGCTTTGCTATTTCGTTGATTTATCAAGTTATTGAATAACAATGATTTCATCCCGTTAATTTCATTAACAGTCGCATACGGGCATGGAGTTTAAGTAGGGAAGAACAACCTATTTTGGTTCACATTAGTTACTAATTTGATTCTTTAACTATTCTTAGCAATATATACTCACTGATTCTTTAGTGATCCCCTGAGATGTAATTATATTAGCAATTGCAGATATTATAACTTCACGGATTTCATGGGGGTTATTACATAACAACACAAATGATTCAGCATAATTACTTCAGTCATCACTCTTTTAGTGATGTAGCAAAAGTCCTTGTATTTCTGCCCATTTCTTTACATATCTTTCGTGTGCATGTTTGAATTGTTGTGTTTTTAGCCTCTCAACCCTTTTCGTCCACTTCAATTGTTGTCTTATCCTTTCGATTGTCCAAAAAGAGAAGAAAAACAAACACATAGTAAGAGAGTATATATAAAGGGTTGTATATATACAAAATAACGTATATCTATGGAAGAAACATTCGTTCCCTTCCATGGAATCCGTAATGATCTCAAAGGAAGATTACTGTGCTACAAGCAAGACTGGACTGGAGGCATCCGGGCGGGTATCAGGTCTGTGATATAAAACTTGGGATAATTTTCTTGATATAAAATAGCGTTACTATGCTTTTAATAATCTGGAAGTCTTTGCTTGTTTTATTATTAGGATTCTGGCTCCAACGACGTATATATTCTTTGCTTCAGCAATTCCAGTTATATCTTTTGGGGAGCAACTAGAAAGAGATACCGGTTAGAACTTTACAGTGTTAATATGTTCATATTATCGGTCGGTTTATGGACTAAAGTCTAAAAAATCAAATTTTAATGTTTATTTGATACAGAGGGAAGTCTAACGGCAGTGCAAACTCTAGCGTCAACCGCACTTTGTGGCATCATCCACTCCATAGTTGGAGGGCAGCCACTTCTTATTCTTGGTGTGGCTGAGCCAACCGTGTTAATGTACACGTTTATGTTCAAGTTTGCAAAGGATCAAAAGGACCTAGGGAAGCCTCTTTTCCTAGCCTGGACCGGATGGTATTTTCTGAACACTTTTGGCTTAAAATTAGTATATACTCGGAAAAAATTCAGTTTTTAGCGTACTTGTTTTTCACCTGGTCTTCAGGAAAACAACTGCTCTATAGTCTAGGGTAGAGGTTAGGTCTATGTACATCTTACCCCTGAGACCCCACCTCCGGGTGGGATATCCCGGGCTTGTTTAGTTTGGTTTTGGAAGAAGTCTGGCTTTTAAGTTCGTTTTAATGAGAACAGGGTCTGTGTGTGGACTGCCTTTCTGCTGGTTATGCTATCGATTCTGGGTGCGTGCTCTATCATCAATAGATTCACACGAATAGCCGGTGAATTGTTTGGTCTTCTAATTGCAATGCTCTTCATGCAGCAAGCTATTAAAGTGAGTATGATTATTCTTCATTTTAACTTAAATAAAACTTACTAAATTATAATGATTTTGTATGAAAGGATTGTAACTACCACTTGATACTATATGAGTACTGATGGAGTCCCACATCGGATAGACTTGGACCCTTCCTCCATAATATTCATATACGTTGAAACTTTCTTTCTCTCCTCATGGACTCTTTTCGAGAGTAATCTGATGGGGTTCCACATATTCTCACATGGTATCAGAGTCAAGGTTTATCACTCTTTTCGAGACAATCTATAACCGTCTAGCCTCTGTTCGAGGAGGCGTGTTGGAGTCCCACATTGGTTAGACTTGGACCATTTCTCCTCGATATATGTTTAAGCCTACGTTCTCTCCTCAAGGGCTCTTTTGGAGAGTAATCTGATGGGGTTCCACATTCTTATAAATACAATTCTTATTGCTTTCTAGTTGCCCCCATGATCACCCTTTGGTATGTTTTTAGTAGCTACAAATTAAGGTCCTTCACCTACATCTGAATGATTCAATACAAGATTCTCCTTGATCATGTCATTCAAGATGCCTCCAAATTTTTGGTAGCCTAGAAGTGAGCATCAAGAAGCCAAACAATCTGACAAGATTATCGTTTTATAGGGAGTTGTGGAGGAGTTTGGTATACCAGAAAGTGAAAATCCTAATCAGCCTGCTCTTCAACCTTCATGGCGTTTTGGAAACGGAATGTTTGCTTTGGTTTTGTCCTTTGGCCTTCTTCTTACTTCTATAAAAAGCCGTAAAGCAAGGTCGTGGCGCTATGGAACAGGTTAGTGTCTCACCCTTGGGATCCCGGGAGGGGGGGGGGGGGAGAACTTAAAAGCCTATTGCTACTTATCGATCTTGATGATGTATAACTGATATCTGAAACTCGATATGTAATTTTTCAATATCATTAGCGTTTTCCTTTTGAGTTTGCTGACTTCTGATTCTTGTTTCAAGGGTGGCTAAGAGGACTTATTGCGGATTATGGTGTCCCTCTTATGGTAGTTGTTTGGACTGGGGTGTCATACATACCGACTAAAAGTGTCCCAGAAGGAATACCAAGGCGGCTTTTCAGTCCGAACCCATGGTCTCCTGGTGCTTATTCAAATTGGACTGTTGCAAAGGTGCCTTTTCATACTTCAAATGTACTTTTTTCCGCATTTTTGTTGCAAGCTTTATCCTTTTCTTCTGTACACCTTACACAACCCAGGGTCTTCACGAAAACAACTGCTCTACCCAAAGGCGGACCTAGGAGTTTTTTTAAGTGGTGGCACCATTTGGCTGTAAAAAACGAAGCTGTGGATATTTTTCAAAAAACTATCATTGGTCTGTTGTTTAGTTCCTTATTAATTATATGTGAGGTCGAGTCTTCTATCATAATTTTTTAGAAACATAATAAACCTGAAATTAACAGCTAAAAACTAAGAAAATTGAAAAGGGATTCAAATCGGTGCCCGGGATGAGAGAAAAGTCGCCCAAACCAACTCTACCAGGACAAGCTTGTGTTATTACTGTAGTTTCACAATATATATGGTGGCACCCAACATTACAATACTGTTTCACCTTTTACGAGCCTAAATTTTTTAGCTTATGACAGAGGAACGTAGTGGCGGCCTGTGGCACCGTATCTAATGAACTGGGTCCGCCCTCGTTCCACCCTTTGGGGTGGAGGTCAGATTTGCCTACATCCCACCCCTCCCTGATCCCACTTCTAGGTGGGATTTACTGGGTTGGGTTTGGTTTGGTTTTAAGAAAAAAAAATATGTTTTTTGAAATATTTGTTCTTCAATATCATGTTTTGCAGGATATGTTGAAAGTCCCCCCTGTTTATATTATTGGAGCAGTGGTTCCAGCCACCATGATTGCTGTGCTTTACTATTTTGATCACAGTGTTGCATCTCAGCTTGCCCAACAAAAAGAGTTCAATTTGAAGAAGCCTCCTTCATATCATTACGACCTTCTTCTTTTAGGCTTTTTGGTAAGAGATCCTCCATCGGAATTTACTCCTATTTCTTTGATTCTTTCTCCCATGTAGGCAAAGAGTAAGTTTTTGTAGTACTCCCTCCGTCCCAAAATAAATGTCCACTTCCAAAAGCAAGTGTCTATTTCCAATTCTACCCTTAGTTAAGAGATGGAGAAATTCATTACTCCCTCTGTTATTAAGGGTAGCATCATCATTTGGTTGATTGAAATATCTAATAATTATACATTTCTAAAATTGTCTGCCTTTTTCTTTGTGGAGATCTATTCTGGGACGGAGGGAGTATAATCATCTTTTGTGGGGGGTGAGACTTGACAAGGTTACTCCATCTGAGTCGTTGAAACAATCTCTTTGCAAAGCGCTAAGAAGGGAATTCCCAAGCCTAGATAAACTGACAAGCAATGGTGTAGCATGGTTGTGCATTTAGGGTGCGTTTGGTATGCAGACGGGACTGATAGGAATGAACAGGAAGAGAGTGGACTATATGGGCGAGAGTGAGGTAGAAAGATGAAAGAATTATGAAAGGTGTTAGGGTATTAATTTGACATGGGTAGTTTAGTAATTTACCAATCTTGTCTCATTTCCCTGATTCTTGTTCCACCTATTTTTGTGGGACACCACTCGGTCCTGCCATCTCCAGGTCAAAATATCGCACCAATGTAGAAAAACAAGTTTTTGTTTTGTCTTCTCCTGCGTACCAAACACACCCCTAGTATATGCATTTATCTATTTATCTTATGCACAATTCACGGGGGTTTTCAAGAAACAACCACTCTACTATTTGGGATAGAGGTCAGGTCTGCATACATCCCACTCCGTGACCCCACCTCCACCTCCAGGTGGGATATACTGGGTTTGTTTGGTTCGGTTCCGTTCGGTTTATTTTTTTATTTATCTTCTATTTTTTCTCTTTGTGATCAGACCTTACTATGTGGGCTAATTGGCATTCCTCCCGCCAATGGAGTTATTCCACAATCTCCTATGCACACAAAGAGCTTAGCCACCTTGAAACATCAGGTACTCTTATTTTATCATAGCAGCATGATGCAGTCTAGATAAATTAATTGGTCAATTTTATTGATGATGTGTGATTGTGAATGCGCATGCTACCATGGTATTGTTTTCTAAATTATATCGTACACCTATAAATAATTTATAAATAAAAAACTAGTACCCCCTTGGCCACCCGAAAGAGTCAACCTTTCATATTTGAAGATTCAAACATAGCATCTTTTTATTTTTATTTTCCTTGATTTCCTATTCCTTTTTCATTCTTATGTCCTATACCAAACCAAACCAAACCAAATGAGGTTGGATCCTAGATTTCTCAATTTGGTGGTTTGAAATAGATTTTAATGACGGAAGCAGAATCACAGACAATTTATCAATACAATAAACACCAATATATCTCATCCAGAAGTGGGGTCTTTGAGGGTGGGATGTACAGAGATCTGTCCTTAACCTGAAAGGGTGGAACACTTGTTTCCATGATGACCCTTTTATTCTTTTGCTCTACATAGTTCATTAATCATCAATCTTTTCTACACCAAGAATCTAGAAAATTCTCCAAGATGATGATAGCTTACATAAATATGGAAGATAAAATTTTGCCTAGAAAATAATGTGTTGGACTCCCACATCGGCTAGACTTGGGGTCTGTTTGCTAGCAGCTAAATGAGCTTAATGGGACTCGCAACTTATTTGGTCGGCTTTACGTGTTTGGTAGTGGCTTAATAATATAGAAAGTGCCTTATTCAGCAAGCTATAGGGGGGAGCTTTATGCAAAAAGCCAAGTTTTTCTTCCAAATCTGCCTTCCCAATTACAAAATTACGCTACTTCCATCTATGAAAAACCCCTCTCAAACAAAAACCTATTCAATCTATACAGACAGGTTAATCCACACAAACATTTCTTACCATACAGGACTTAATGGAAAATCAACCAAACAACCCCTTATTTCTCCTCTATATATGTTGGAACCTCCTGTCTCTCCTCAAGGGCTTTTTTGGACAGTAATCTAATGGGGTTCCACATATTCTCATATAACGTACTCATAAATGTTTACAATATAAAGTTGGTGAAATTTTTCCAAAGAATAATTTATACACGAGACGACTAAAAATATGATTGACGGTATCGTTATGCCTTTCCTATAAATATTTCTTTAGAGCGTAAACTGTATATTATCTTTGTTATGTTTATTATAACGAAATAATTTCTTTGTACTCTTGAAACAGCTTCTACGGAATAAACTTGTATCTACAGCTCGAAGAAGCATACGTGAAAACTCAAACTTGGGTGAACTGTACAGGAACATGCAACAAGCATACAACGAAATGCAGACTCCGCTCGTTTATCAGAATCCATCAACTCTGGTAATTAAATACTCCTGTCCCAAAATAAATGTCCACAATGAAAAAGGCAAAGAGTTTTAAAAATGTGTGATTATTACACTTCTTAATTAGCTAAATGACAATTATACTCTTAATAATATAAGGAGTAATGAATTCTCCATTTGATAATTAGGGCTTGAGGGATTTGGATTTTGTGGAAAAATTTGGTTGGGTATGATCGAATTCCATTCTTTATAGATAATTTACAAAATTAAATTATAAAAATAATTAAATTATCTTTTATTAATTGATTATCACAAAAGAATATTTTTAACGTATTTCAAAACATTATTACAAACAAATCATATGAAATCCCATGAAATACTAATTACCCCCATGGGATTTCTAAATCCAATGTTTGTGGGACTTCATTGAAATCCCCGGATTTCAATTCCGGACTTTCCTTTAAACCAAAGGCGGGGTTGGTATGGAATTCAATTCTAAATGCCTCCAAATCCTAACAAACTCCGCAAACCAAATCGGCCGTAAGGGTAGAACTGGAAAGTAGACACTTATTTTAGAATAAACTAAAATAGAAATGTGAACACTTATTTTGGGACAAAGGAAGTAATTCACTACAACAAAATTACAGGACGCGAAATATGTCTAAGGCCTGTTTGTTAGCAGCTTAATGAGCTTAATGGGACTCACAACTATTCGGTCAACTATAAATGACTGTTTGGTAGTGACTTAGTGATATAGAAAGTGGCTTATTCAATAAGCTTCTAAGGGGGGCTTTATGCAGAAAGCCAAGTTTTTTCTAAACCTTCCCTTCCCGATTAAAAAACATGCTCCTTCCATCTATGAAAATGCCCTCCCAAACAAAAAACCTTCCCAATCTAACAAACAGATTAATTCACACAGACAACTTTATCTATACAGGACTAAATGGAAAACCAACGAACACCCCCTAAATGTCTTAATAAATTACTTTATAGGATTTCGATCCATTTGAGTGCATTCTCTATTAGTAATTGTGGTTTAAACAGGGACTGAAAGATCTAAAAGAATCAACAATACAACAAGCGTCCAGTGGTGGTTACATCGATGCACCCGTTGACGAAACTGTGTTTGATGTGAATAAAGATATCGATGATTTATTGCACGTTGAAGTGAAGGAGCAACGGTTGAGTAATTTACTACAAGCGTTGATGGTCGGTGGTTGTGTTGCTGCCATGCCGATGCTTAAGAAGATCCCGACGTCAGTTCTTTGGGGATATTTTGCTTTTATGGCCATTGAAAGCTTGCCCGGTAATCAGTTTTGGGAACGAATATTATTGCTTTTCACTGCTCCAAGCCGAAGATACAAGTAAGTTTTAGCTCCCATTTGCATCTTTAATTGGTACCCATTAGAGATTCAAACATAGCATTGCTCAAATCAGAATTAGGCTATGTTTGGTAAAATAGCTGAAAAGCTATTTGTTAAACGAAAAGTTGGTTGATAGCTAATAAGCTATTCGTTGTTAGCTGATAAACTAGTCACTTTTGGTAAAAACCAGTTTATAAGCTTGGTGACAATATAAGATGATCTGAAAGGAAAGAGTAAATTACATTTTTCGTCCCTATGGTTTGTTAAAAATTGCCATTTTCGTCCTTATGGTTTGTAATTTATTGTTATTTTCGTTCTTATAATTTATAATTTATTGTTGTTTCAGTCACCCGTGGTTTACAATTTTGGCCCCTTATACTTAAAGGTAGGAATTAGCCCAGGGATGAAAATCGCAACAAATTGCAAACCATAGGGATGAAAATCGAAATTATTAACAAACCATAGGGACTAAAATCGTAATTTACTCGAAAGGAAAATATAAGGGGCCTAATTGGAAAAGGGTGAAAAAGAGTCCCAATAAACTATTTGACATAGCTTTTCATAAAAATAACTTATAAGCTATATGGCTTACAAAACGGGTATTTCAACAAGCTAGTTGTTGGCTTATAAACTAGTTGTTAGCTAATAATCTTAGAGTTGCCAAACATAGCCAAAAAGCTATCGGTTGACTAATAAGCTAGCAATCAGCTGATATTTGGTAAAAACGAGTTGATAAGTTAGATGATAATGTAAAATGACCTAAAAGGAAAATAGGGGAATAATTGAAAAAAAAATGAAAAAGAACCCCAATAAGCTATCTGAAGTAACCAAAGGGCTTTTGGCCTAGTGGTATATGGGCCTTTGGCCTTCATGGGAGGTCAAGGATTCAAACCTCATCAAAGGTAAGAGGGTGTGTGAGTTTATTTGTTGCATTTGTTGTTTATAATATTTATATACTTTAAAAAGAAAAGCTATCTGAAGTAGCTTTTCAAAAAGCTATGGCTTACAAAACGGGTTTTTTCAATAAGCTCAAAAAATAAGCTAGCTTATGGTTGCCAAACATGGCCTTAGATAGATATCTCCAAAATGTTGTTGTCACTAACTCTTTATATTTACGTTCTAATCTTTCGTTACTTTCATTTCATTTAATCAGGGTCTTGGAAGAAAACCATGCAACGTTTGTAGAAACCGTACCTTTCAAGACGGTTGCGGGTTTCACGTTGTTTCAGACGTTTTACTTGCTCGCTTGCTTTGGCATAACTTGGATCCCGATAGCTAGTGTTCTTTTCCCACTTTTGATCATGCTTCTTGTTCCCGCAAGACAATATTTGCTTCCGAAACTTTTCAAAGGTGCTCATCTTCAAGATTTGGATGCGGCTGAATACGAAGAATCCCCTCCTGCAACCTACAATATGGCCTTTGGTGTAAGTCAACTTTCTTTGACTTAACTTCATTTGCGAAAAGAAGGGAACCCATGGTGCACCATTCATGGTCTGGTTTTTTTAAGTATATAATATTTATATATTATAAAACACTGACACACGCTCGTTAACTTTGGTGAGGCTTGAACCCTTGACCTCCAAGGAGGTTGGGATCTACCGGTAATTCGGATGTTGCGGCATTGACCCTTTGGCACAAGCTCTTTGCTTTGCAATCTTTTTATGTGGTGGTCTTCTTGCATTTTGCAAAAAGACCATTTATGTGACTTTAAATGGTTGTCCCCTTGAAAGAAAGCTTTAAAACAAAAAGAAAAGAACCCCGAAAGAAATTGCATTATGCTAGAGACTAGGAACCGTTATAGTCTCACATTGGTTAGATTTGAAAACTTTCTCTTCGATATATGTTGGAATCCCTCCTCTCCTGAGGGCTCTTTCGAGGATAATCTGGTGGGGTTTCACATATTCTCACATGGTATCAGAGCCAAGATGGTACAAGATCCACCATCTGGGACATCTTTGCCCGGGACACTATAGGACATCTTTGCCCCTCTAACCTTCACTGGAGGGGGGGGGGGGTTGTTAGAGTCCACATTGGTTAGACTCGGACAACTTTCTCTTCAATATATGTTCGAACCCGCCCCCTCTCCCCTAAAGGGCTTTTTTGGAGGTAGTCTAACGATGTTCCACATCTTCTCACATGGTATCAGAGCCAAGATGGTACAAGATCTACCATCTGGGACACCTTTGCCTGTCTAACCTCCTTCGGAGGATGCGTGTTAGAGTCACGCATTGGTCAGATATGGACACTTTCTCTTCAACATATATTGAAACCCCTTCTTTCTAGAAGCGTTCTTTTGAAGAGTAATCTAATGGGGTTCCACATATTCTCACATCAGCCGTAGCTAATGATCCTGTCATGTGCAGGAGGAAGATGTTCATTCCCAAGCATCCCAAATTGATAGCGCAGAAGTTCTTGACGGAATTATAACAAGAAGCCGAGGAGAGATCCGCCATACTAACAGCCCAAAGATCACAAGTTCAACCCCCCAAACTCCACGAGAAATGCAGCCTTCATATAGCCCACGGGTGCATGAGTTAAGGGTCAAGAGGAGCCCTAGATCCCCAGGAAAGCGGCTAGAAATCAAGCAAACTCCGAGTCCTGGTCCATCGAATCTTGGTGAAACCAGCAAGGGTTCTTCTTCATGTTAAACCATGAAAAACTTCAAAGGTTCTTGAGAGGTTCAATTTTTACTTTTACTTGTGGTTTGTGTGTTTGATGCTTTTTGTTATATGTGTTAAAAAAGTGTTGATGGTTTGTATCTTTTGTGTGTTTCATTCTGTTGTATGTGTGTATGGTTTGGGCAGAAAACAAAGTGATGAAATTATAAAGAAATGAAGTTATTTTTCAATGATTTGTCTTTGGATCAAGATTCATTTCATGGCCCAAGTTGTTTGTTTACCTCTTAATAGTTCCATTAAGAGGCAACTTTTGAATCGTTAAGGGGTGAATCTTGTTTGGCAAAAAAAAGTCTACCTCTTAATGTTTCTAAAACCCTCTGAATGATTTTGTATACTGGATCTCCCTTAACCATTAAGAGCCCTAATTTCATTGTACACAATTACCAAACAATTATAGTTCATTTTGAATTATATCATGAGAGCCTCTTAATCATTCTGACCACTTAATCATTCTGCACCAAATCATTCAGCAATTACCAAACAGTCCCTTAGGTTGCTCCAATACTCCATGGAGATAACCGGTTCAAAAGCTTTCAAGGTCACCAGACGGTTTGCTTGGATGTTAACTTCAGAGCCTCATAGATTAACCGATGTGCGTGTAACTTGGTTTGGACACCTATATTTACCAAAAAAGGACAGTGTATCTCATCCAAAAGGAGGGTTTGCGTATAAATTGGCCTGGACACCTATATTTACAAAAAAGAACAGTGCACCTCGTCCAAAAGTAGGGTCCAAGAATGACGGGATGTGTATAGACTTTACCTCTACCTAAATATGACGGGATGTGTACAGACTTTATCTCATGCACTACTCTTTATACAAAATGGATTTGAGCGGAAATGATGTTCTCTTATCACATGTGGTATATATGATAGGACAAATTGAATGAAAAGTAACGTACTTTAACTTGATTCCTATTTTGGGTAACGTACTTTCAAAACTTTTATTTTGGTACCTAAGATGTAAAGTTGTAAACATTTAAGTATCCGGGTAACTGGTTAAAGCATTAACCACTTACCATGTTGATGTAGCGAGTGATGTGGTATCCGGTATGATACTGAGTTGGATACCACATCACTCGCCACATCAGCATGGTAACCGGTTAAATGTTTAAAACCTTACATCTTAGGTACCAAAATAGAAGTTTTGAAAGTACGTTACCCAAAATAAGAATCAAGTTAAAGTACGCTACTTTTTCATGCAATTTGCCTATATGATACATGTACAAATGAACATCTTTAAACAAGGAATCCCCGTTTGAATGATTCACGATCGATATTTTGTACCAGATAAATATTTACTTAACAACATAATCTAATTTTGGAAAGTAATGACTTAATGGCAAAGTTTATTCATGTTTTTTAAGAGAGAATTTTAATAATTAAAAAATTAATTAACTAATTAAGCAAGCAATAAAGAAGATTTGATATGCACAATTAATTAAAAATTAATTGCTAAAATGTAACTCAAACCTCATTTAATAGTTGTGAATTAAAACACAATCAATTCAATATTTCTAAATTGACCATTTTATAAAAATTGACCTTTGTTTCAATTTTTCAGAGGCAATTATGTCTTATTCTACCCTTATTTGGTAAGAGGTAAACCAACTTCTTATTTGCCTTTTATTGTTCTGCAAACTCTTGGCAACAACATTTCTTAATCGATTAACCTTACCGAATTGATCATCACCTCTTTCAGTTGATGTATTTTAATAGGATTTAAATGTGTTGAATACCGTTGATGACATATTTTAGTTTAAATGAATGTTAATTATATAATTTAAATGTAAATTTCGTAATGATGATGAATAAATATGTGAAATTGTATAAATTTATTTACAAATTCAACACTATATTTTTCTAATAGGTAAAATAGACAATTTAAATAAATTCAGACATTTATCGGTTACAAAACAAACAGTCTTACTGATTCAGATTTCAGATTTTAGCACTACATCTTATTAGTTAGAAGTGAAAAAAGACTTCAACATCTCTTAAAAAACAAACACCACCTTAGAATCATTAAAGCCGGAATCTAATTATACCATATTAGCAAAAATACATAATTTTTTTGATTAAATGTCAGAACCAAGATATTTTTTTTTATTAACATGAATATTCAACCTGCTATGCAAGCCGACTAATCCCAAGACGACCACCCGCGGAGTCACCGCATTTGAACCTCTGTAATCACAAGAGGATTTTTATTCCTTATTGAATTCGAACCTGGGACCTCCAGACACTTTTGACTTTTAAAGCTTAAGCTTAAACCAATTACACACCATTTTTGTGGTTAGAACAAAAAAAAAAAATATATATATATATATATATATATATATATTCGTTATAAATTCATATTTTCATAACAATATCAATCACTTCATTTCTATTTAACTTTAATCAAATCAACTAACATGAATAATCAATTTAGGATGAATAGATGGAAGTATAACAAGTTTGTTTGGTTGATTTTTCATTAAGTCTTATATGAATTAATATTTCTGTATATAATTGAGAAAGTTTTTATTTGAAAGAGTTTTTTCATAGATTAAATAACGTGTTTTTTTAATTGGAATGAACATGTTTGGAGGAAAAAAAAACTTGACTTTCTATATAAAGCCCCCCCAGAAACTTACTGAATAAATCACTTTCTATATCATCAAGTCAATACCAAATTCTCATGTATAGCTGACAGAATAAGCTATAAGTCAACCACAAAAGTGGTGCCTAATTGGTTTGAGCTTGGACTCCAAAGGTCAAAAGTGTCTGGAAGTCTCAGGTTCAAATCCAAGGAGAAATAAAAATCCCCTTGTGGCCACGAAGGTTCAAGTGCAGTGACTCCGAACTACCCGCAAAACAGGTGGTCGTCCTGAGATTAATCAGCTCGTATAGTGGGTTAAACATCCAAGTTAATAAAAAAAAAGCTATAAATCTCATTAAGCTGCTAACAAACAAAATATTGTAAACCAAAAAACAGAGTGGAATTATAATGACATTTTAACAAACACGTATACTCGATAAGAGCTGCTACTGAATTCAGCTACACTTGTTTAAGTTCTATTAAGCAAATCAATTTGCATATTTATATCTTTAAAAAGATTCGAACTCAAAATCGAAAAGTTACTTTATGAAGTCAAAATACACGTTTTATTTTATCCATCTTCAATAGCTATGTTAAAATGAAGAAAATAAGAATTTTAACGATTTCTTTTTCTCAGACAATTATGTTAACTTTTATGTTAAAATAGAGAAAAGAGGAGATAGATAATGAAAATCTATAAATTTAGAGAAATTTCTAAATAAAGATAGAAATTATTATTTTAATACTTTTTCGAAGAGAGAAATATTATTTTATTAAATGTATCGAATATTTTAATAATATAATTAATGTTCGGATTACTAAAGTTAAATGGTTGTTAAAACCGAATGTAATTTTTTTAGAGATTTTGACTTTGAATACGCCGTTTTTAAAAAAAATATGGTTGTTTGGTAGTTGTTAAATGGTTTGGTATAGAATGATTAAATGATGCAGAATGGTTAAGAGATTCTCATAATATAGTGCAAAATGAAATATAATTGTTCAATAATTGTTTACGATGAAATTAGGGCGCTGAATGGTTAACAGAGGCCCAAGATTAAGAGGCAGATTTTTTTTTTCCGAAACAAGATTCACTTTTTAACGATTCAGATGATGCCTCTTAATGAAACCATTAAGAGATAAACAAACAACACTTAGGGGTCGTTTATCAACGCTTACCCGGGTAAGCACTTACCAAGTCACATTAGCTTACCAGATGAATATGGTAAGGACCAATAATGTTACCCAGTAAGAGCGAGACAAGGACCAAGAGTCTTGCCGGGTAAATAAGAGCGACGACTCTTACCACGATAAGCGCTTACAGGGCAAATTGTTGTATACGATTACTTTTTGATGGACTAAAATTTTATCCGGTAAGTAACTGATAGTGTTGGATTTTACTAATAAACGCTTATCGGGTAAGTATTCGGTAAACAACCCATTACTTAAAAGATGCTCTTGAAATGCATCAGTAGAAAAAAGTTCTAATTTTTGGATCAGTAGCGTAACCATAAGATCTACCAAAGGGGGTGAAATTATTTGATTCAATGATTTTATACTAATTTTTTTAACATGTCTGTTAATTATAAACTTTTAAGAGAATAATTTTGACCAACAGGTTTTTTATGTGGTTTTAAAGAAAAAGGTTTAATTGTGTGTTTTGACCAATTTAAATTTTGGTCATAAACTAATCTTAGCCATTGGATCAACGAAAACATCATTTAATGATTCTTGCATATTAATTCTTCACCAATTAAATGCCAAGAAAAACTAATAAATTGGAATTTAAGGGGAAGAAAGAAGACTCCATCACTCTCTCTACGCTTTGTGTTCTTCACAATTCCTCAATGCTTAAATCTCTACAATGGATCTTCTCTCCAAGAATCACTTGAACCCCGAATCGGAACCGAAATCTCAACACGAGTTCGAATTCGAAGATGATTTTCCAATGGAGACGAAAGGAGTTTTTCAAGACTTACACCAACTCGACAATATTTCTCTAGTGGGTTCGTCTTTTGAGCCCGATTATACAAACCATGTTACGGGTTATGACCCATTTGGTCCATTGCCATTTGGTGTTGGTTCAAATGATGTTGACTTATATGAGTTTAAGCCTCTTGAGCATGTGAATGATGGTGGTGGAATGGTGGTGAGTTTAAACCACCAGTACAAAAGTTACATGAGTTGGGGTGGATCGGATTTTTCAACCCGTTTGGGGATCGTGGAATGCCCAATCCAAGATGCGAAACTGATGAGTTTCTTTGTGCCGGATGAAGGATCGTGTGTCACTGCAGATAACGGAATCAAGAAAGGTAATAGAAAGTGGTGCAAAGGTAAAAAGAAGACGAATTCGTCCAAAGGACAATGGACTAGAGAGGAAGACAGGTAATACATTCATTTTTTACTTCTGTAAAAAAGGATCATTTTCTGACCATCTAACTGTAAGTTATTTAAACAGTTCAAAGTTTTTAAAGATAAATTTAGAAATCTTGAATTCAAATCCCCGTTCATGAACGTTAACCAGTTGTACCCACTTGGGAGATAGATGTTGTGGAAATCTCATCTTCCCCCAGTTCGAATACATGCCTTGACAAAGCCCTTGTGGCCATGGAGGTTCACCCGTTCAAGGGATTAGTCGTTGCACGTAACCAGACCCAAAAACCCATGGTTACCAAAACAAAGTAATTCTGTTCATTTTTTTGGATGTGGTTTTCATGCCCCTTTATATCATTATAAAAATATGTTAAAACTATTATGATATTGTTAAAAGAGACATAGAAACCACACAATTCTTGACTAAAGTACCCAAAAGAAAAATCAAAATTCAAGATTTCTATGGACTATTTTAAGAGAAACAGAAGTTTTGGTAAAAACAAGTTTCTTTCTAAAAGTTTTATGCAAAGATGCATGACCAAACGTGCAGGATTTTAAAAGAGATGGTTGAGAAATATGGTGTCAGAAAATGGTCATACATCGCTCAGATGCTGAAAGGGAGGATCGGGAAGCAGTGCAGGGAGAGATGGCACAATCATCTTAGACCTGACATCAAGGTGTGTTTTATATTCTCTCTCTCACACATATATGGCTGCATGTTAGGGGTCGTTTACTAAATGCTTACACGATAGGTGCTTACCGGGTCAGTCTACCGTATCGAATGAACATGACAAGGATTTAGAATCTTACTCGGTAAGAGCGATAACAAGAACACAGAGTTTAACCTAGTAAGTGAGAGTAACGACTCTTACCTGATAAACGCTTACCGGATAAAAATGTTCCATACGATGCCGTTTTAATGGACTAAAATCTTACGCAGTAAGTTGAGTGAAAATGTTGACACTTACCGATAATCGCTTACCGGGTAAGCGTTGGGTAAACAACCCCTTAGTCTCATATATCAACTAGACTTGAACCCTTTCTCCTCAATATATGTTAGAACTTCCATTCTCTCTCCTCAAGGACTCTTTTGAAGAGTTATCTTATAGGGTGTGACAACATATTTCACACATACACACGCTCAGGTATAGACTCATCTGACCATTTGTTCTGCACGCTCGATAAATCTGAAAATGATTTGCAGAAGGATTTCTGGACGGAGGAAGAAGATAGGATACTGATCGCAGCACATGCGGAGGTGGGAAACAAATGGTCGGAAATTGCAAAGAAACTCCCGGGAAGAACCGAAAACTCGACCAAAAACCATTGGAACGCAACAAAAAGGAGACAATACACAAGGCGAAAATGCCGATCAAAATGGCCAAGACCAAGCCCAATTCTACAAAACTACATCAAAAGCTTGAACTTACCAAGAGGAAGAATGAATTCGAATCGCAGCAATCAGAACCACGCTTTGACCACCGTTAAACCATCATCGTCAGCTGAAAATCAAGAGGATTTCGATTACAACGAGGTCCCAGAATTCGCAATGGATGAGAAGTTACTAGAATGGGACAACAATATTGAATCACTGCTTGATGACGTACCTTCTATTAACGGAGGTGGTGAAGAGGTGGATTCGTATTTGATGGCGTCGGCATCGTCTTCGAGTGGTTTGCAGGGTGAAGTGAAGAAGGAGGTGGATTTGATGGAGATGATTTCACAGGTTAATCTTTAAATAATTTTGGGTATCCAACAAGAATAAAGATTTGAGGGTTTTGAAAGCAATAAAACATTGTACATTGTGCTTTGAAAGTGATATCTGCAGGAAATTTGAACTTGAAACCAATAATGTAAGAGAGAACAAGGCAGTCTGCAGATTTAATATAGATAGAATTGAAGTCACAAAAACCCAATGGAAGAACAGAATAGAATTGTCATCTAAAATGCACAAAAACTATCACCCAAAATCTTGATATAAGCACGGAATTTGGAACGATTTCAAGCGGTCTTTGGCTTCATGCGCTTCACCTGCGAGTATAGAAATACTCCGGCAAGGGCCACTCCGGTACCTGAAAGTTGAGATTACGATTATACGAAAAGAAAGAGATTTTGGAGTTTTTACGCTCTTTTTTCTCCGGTGGATTGTCAAAAACAGAGGAAGTAAAGCCAGAAAAAAATTCTACAAATTTTAAAAAACCTCCAAAATTGAACGGAATAAGAGAGACGATGATTTTTTCATTGTTCCAAAAAAGCTCCCCAACTTGCCAAAAGAAATTGATAAAGAGAATGACATTTTTATATTATTAAATATTTTAATTCAAAAACACCATAAATAGTACAAACTTACAAACCGGTTTCCAACATATGAAAATCCAATGCTTATATAGTGTTGTTTCATATGTAGAACGTTAAAGACTGTTCTGTATGTGGAAAAATATGTCCAGAACGTTTCACATATGAGACAACATTATAAAAGCACAACATTTTCACAAGTGTTCATGAAAACTGGTTTGTAAGTTTGTATGAATTATTGGGTTTGTAAAACTAGGGGACTCTCTTTTAATAACGTAAATAATGTTAGAATCTATGTAACTGAGAAGTTGAATGTATTTTTCTTTTTGGAGATTATGACTTTTGTTCTCTATTTTGGAAAAAACATGGACGAACTGTTGAAGATGTATGAGAAAAGAAAATATCTTGTGAAAATCCAAGACGGAAATTTACCAATGGAGTTGATAGGTGAGACAGGTGTGCGGAAGAAAAGAACCGAGGTCACGATCACCACCACACGTTTCACGCAGTTGCCAACGGAGTGTGTAACTGGAGACACCCTTTGCAATATCATATAGGAAACCTGCATGACGGATACATGTCAGCATTGATGGCTTCTGTACTCAGCCGAGACCAAAGACAAGTGAACGAAGTTTCAAAGGCTAAACTCGACATTTTGTTAGCATCTAAAGATGACCAGATACAAGAATTTAGAATAAGCTGCCTTATATACCTTCATATAATGACATGATAAAAGGACCAACATGAATATTATTCATATTTTGCAAGGCATACCATGGGTAAATAAATAAGTTCTGCTAAAAATATGAACAATAAACTATTGCAATTAATTTTAGACACATGAAAATAATAAAAATTTGCAATGATTTTGGGGGTAAGAGCACTTGAAATCCAATGCTCCTTGCTACCCCTAAAAGATAGTTCGATTTATAAACTTCTTTTCACCCCAAAGAGAAGAGTTGTATTTCATAATTTAGAGGCGATTTACAGTTTACCAACAGTACCAGGTAAGAGTCATCACTCTCACTTACCATACCAGGTAAGATTCTCAAAATGGCATAGTAAGATTGTTGGTAGGTGTCTCTCACCGGGTAAGAGTAACCACCCTCACTTATCGGGTAAGATCATCGGTCGTTACCATGCTCACCTGGTAAGGTAAGTGAGGGGTGACGACTCTCACCCGGTAAGTGCTTACCAGGTTAATGTTCGTAAAGAACCCCTTAACCTCAACGCAAAGCTAGTGTTCCTCAATTACCCTTTCTTTTCCTTGAAAGCTACGATAAAGAGTGCTCTTAATTCCTACTTAATGGAGGGTATAATTATTCAAAAGTTGTCTTTTAAGTTCCTCTAAAGTTGCAAAATAGACTCCCTTTGGGACAAAAGGAATCCTAGTTATCATGTAATGACACAAGAGATAAGATGATTACCTGCTGATAAGCATGGAAGCAGATTGCAGCAAGAAGAGACCTAATATACACTTGTTTGACGTTCAATCCCTGAAAAGAACAAGGGAAAATCAATCACCAAAAAATAATTGTTGGTATAAACATAAGCTAGAAAACAACAAATTACAGCAATATCTAATTTTGACAAATACTTACAGCAGCCTGCATGTATGCAGGGGTAACCCTCACTCCTTCAGTGAAGAAAGTAACAGGGGCCAACAAGAAAAATGACATAATTGTTATGATCGAGAAGAGAGTAATATTGTCCAATGATTCCTGTTAAAGATAAAAAGATTGCTGTCTGAGCACTGACTTCATAGAAAATAAACACATGCAAGCAATTTCACCCCATCAAGAAGTCTAATACTGGACAAAATAAAAAATTGTTGGCCAAAAAGGTACCTCTTTCTTAACCATAAATTTTTTGCTAAGGACATTACGCGATTGATTCGACAAATTGGATGCCATTGCACTCCAAAACCCGGCCCTGTTTACCATATGCAATGATCAGATCATAGAGATAATGCATAAAATCCACGATTGCTGATTCATTTTCACTAATAAACACATATTACTAAACAGTTAAAAACAAGCAAGTTTTTTCCTCCATTTCTTTGGTTCAAAAACCAAACTGAACAGACCCAATAGATCCCACATAAAGGTAGGATCTAGGGAGGGTATGATGTACGCACACCTTACCTCTATCCCAAGGTTTAGAGAGGTTATTTTCGTGAATTTGTTTGGTTCAAAGGTAAAACTAAAACCAACAAAAAAAATACTATTGTTCCTACCCCAAGTGATAAATTATGAATTAAAAGAAACGATAATGAGAATGGCAAAAAGTATCAAATATATTAGCTGTCCCCACCAATTGAATGAGGCCTCAGTCATTGACGCAAGGGCCACTCCACCAGCAATCGGCAAAAGGGAAGTAACCACCCATGGTGTCGGCATCTGTGGAGTAGGATGATTAGGATTCATTACCGATAGGGGATAATAATGCGTATTATAAACAACCTTTTAAATGAAAAAACAGCATTCTGCATGTAGAACAATGAGCAAAAAAGACCAGAACCCAATGAAGTAGATAGAAAACATACCTCTCCTAGGAACATAGCCGACAGCACAACTGAGAAAAATGGCTCCATAGCTTTGATTGTGTGAGTAAATGAAACAGCAACTTTTCCAAGACTCATATTCGTGAAAAGATTGCCTAAGGTGTGCACCATAGCCAATGGCAGGATTGCTAGAAGCTGCACGTTAGCAAGTAATTAGTATCAAAAAAGAAAATATTAAGGGGAGAATCCATTCCTCCATAACAGCAATGTACCTGTGCGCCACTAATTTTAGGTCGTTTGTGAAGATTTAATGTCCACATCAAAAATACAATGACACTCCCAACAGCAAACTGAACTGTAGTGACAGTTATGGGGTTCGGGAAGACTTTCAGAACCTGCAGCATTGATCACCAGAAAATGCGATTACTTTTCAATTAGAAAATTTCTGCAAGACTAACGAGTATTTTGCCAACTAAAGATTGAAAAGGATGAACCAAAACTAAATTAAGCTTTTTCTTTCATGCAAGTTGTGGCTTCATTTGGTCATATCTTACACCTAGAAATGGAGTACAAACTTGCACCCATATCCTACTCTGCCTCGAATTTCATCAATAAAAATGTAATAAGTTAATTTAAAGTCAATTGAATGATGACAAATAATCAAAAATCAAATGAACGATGTTAAATATCATAAATTCTACGGTTACACATTAGCAATTTTAAATTGCCAAATTGAGCCAACTGGACCAAGTTTTCCCAGGGATGGATCTTGCAAGTCATCAATACACACATGTACAGGTTCTACGTAGTTACTACAGCTCCAACAGTGAAATTCAAGACAACTGTACATATTATTCTAACACACATATAGAAAAACCAGCCTGTGAAGAAAGAAAACATAATTCATCTAACGTGTACATCAACATATTAAAGTATAATGCATGCATCTGTTGAATACCAAACCTCTCGTTTGATACACCATGTGTAATCCAAACCACAGTACCCTGTCACCTAAGGAATATGAAGTATTGGAGTAAAACATACGACAGACTTCCAAATAGAAAGATGATGAACAAACCTGCTTGTTATAGATGTTGAAATAGATATTAAACAGGTACCAAAGCCCAAACAACGATCCAAGCACTATCGTTTCCGTCAACTTTGACTTTGCCAAAGCCGCCTCATCGCCGCCGTCGGCACTGTCTGGAACCGACGCCGCTTTAACCTCGAAACCATCTGATTCACGCTCCGGAACCGGCGAAGGAGTTGAAATCCAATCGCTTAACTTCCTAGATGAAGACGAGCAGCAAATTGAAGGCAATCTACGAGCAGATACACCATTGATGGAGTGAAGATTGATCGATGATTTCAAAGGTAAAGGAAGGTAGCTAGAATTCAA
The DNA here is from genome assembly GCF_001531365.2 of Cynara cardunculus var. scolymus. Classification (NCBI taxonomy): domain Eukaryota; kingdom Viridiplantae; phylum Streptophyta; class Magnoliopsida; order Asterales; family Asteraceae; genus Cynara; species Cynara cardunculus. Next base: position 19,467,090 of record NC_037533.1, on the reverse strand, counting down.
TCTATGATTACGAGGCTTGAGATTTGAAATCGAATTTGTGAGATTGAACGAACTGCTCTGCATTTTCGAGATCTCAGATGTGTGAGCGGGGGTTGGTGGGAAGCGTTGGAGGCTCCGCCGATACAGTGGAGGGAGATATGGGAGGGGGAGGAGGAGGGGTTCGCTTTTTGAAGTGTAATTTTGTTTTAGTAAACTACTATTTAAGTCCCCATGGTTTTCTGAAAATTGTTATTTTTGTCCTTATACTTTTTAAATTACGATTTTAGTCCCTGTATATTGTAATTAATTGCTGTTTTCATCCTTGGGGTAATACTATTAACGAAAGTCCGTTAAATAGGATGGTATTTTTGTCTTCTAGGTTTTTTTCTTCTTTTAAACCAATTATAATTCATCCACTTAAAAAATTACAGGTAGGGGTGTGCATCAGCCGATTAGGCAGACTCGGGTGGGAAAACCAAAAATTCAATCAGATTTCGGATATGCAAACGAAGCCTTAAATTTGGGTTTCAAGATTCGGATTGCTTCGAGTTTCGGGTTAAGGTCGGTCGGGTTCTGGTATAATTATAATGCAAAAAATATATTCAATCGATAGTAAGTTTAAAGTCAACTCGACAAATATCCTATCAAAAGTCGGGTTTTAGATTTTTGGATTTCAGGGCATTCAAGCTTTGCACAAAACACCTTATTTTTCAGTTCGGTTTTGATTTCAAAGCACTCTGCTTTTACCCCTTTATATTTATATATAGAGATGTTCATTTGAGAACCCATAAAATTGTGATAATCTTGATAACTAGTGCATCATATGTTATATTACATGATTTTTTTTCCAGCTGTTGCTTGGATTTGGTATATTTATTAACATGCATTTGTTTCATACTGTGAATATTTTTTGTGTTTGTGAAACAAAAAAATATAACTAAAAAGTTTCACATTATACACTGAATACATATGGAAAAAAACACATTTTGAAACAAATATGTTAGTTAATATATTAAAAACTAGCCTTACAATAAAAAAGATAATGTGAAACAATACTTATAGTTATTACAATATATGAGATTCTCATTTGATTATCTCTCTCTCTCTCTCTTTATATATATATATATATATATACACACACACACACACACACGATGGATCGTGTGAGGTAAGAGTTATCACTACAACAAATTTGGTTTTATAGAACATTAGATATTTTACGTAATTTAGGTTTATAGGACCAACCATAAAACGTCAATATCTAAAGTGTTATAATAAGTTTATACGACACTTTTAGACATTTTAACAAGTTTTTTTTATGATGTTTCTAAAATAAAGTGTCATATTGGTTATTTAATATGACGCTTTTGAAATATGTCCTATAAACCTATTTTTTAGTAGGACACTTGTGTTTATATGACAATTCTTTAAATATTGTCGCGTAAAGTAATCCAATACGACGTTTTATTTTTTATTTTATATATATATATATATTATTATTTTTATCATATAAAATAGGATAAAAATAAATAAAATACATAAAACATAAAAGACCACAATGCCCCTTATTTAATAGATCTTTTTTTAATAAAATCAGTTAGAGAAATGAAAACATAAAGAAATTACAAACTATATGGACGAATATAGTACCTTCAAAACCATACAGAACATAAATAACAATATTTAACAAACCACAGGGACGAAAGTGTAATTTACTCTTGTTTTTGATTTGTCAAAGGGTGTTTTTAATTAGGGATATTCTTGGGATATCAACCGAGTATCATTTTTTTAATTTGGTTTTTAGTTTTTGTTGGGTTTTAACCTCACATTAGAAATCTGTTTGTTAACAGTTTAAGAAGTTTAAGCTGATTCACATTTTATTCGATCAGTTATACATGATTATTGATAATGACTTAATGATATAAAAAATGTCTTATTCAATAAGCTTTAAAAATTTGTTAAAAACAATTAATCATATAAGTTTTCTAGTACAAAATTACTTTCGATGTATCATTGTTGATAATTTTATAATTTTAGTTTGTTTTTCTTAATCAAATAAGACATTTATTGTTATGTGATTTTTATATAATTCAGTTTAATAATTGTTATGCATTATTTTTTTTTTCATATTTAATTGTTTATAATGTTTTATGCTAAAAATATATTTTTATAATATTTTTTATCTGATTCCTTTAAAAAAAAAATTGTATGCATAAAATACTTATTTATAGTATGTTATCTAATTTTACATTTTTAACCAAAAGGGTGGTGTTCAATTGGTTTGAACTTGGACTCCAAAGGTGAAAAATGCCTAGAGGTCTCAGATTCGAATCCAATGAAAAATAACACGGAGATTCAAATGCGGTGACTCCGGGATACGTGTAAAGCGGGTGGTTGTTATGGAATTAGTCGGCTCGCATAGCGGATTGGATCTTATTAAATGCTTATTCTATTATATATTATTAAATGTTTATCTATCTGTCAAGAACCCGGTCAAACTCCATGAAGAATATCTGTTAGTTTGAGTCTAGTGGAATCCCGGCCCCAACCCCGGTTGAGTAATAGCCCCCCCCCCCCCCCCCCCAGTTTCAGTCTACTGGGGATCCCTGGCCTCGGCCTTGGGACCTGTTTTAACGGGGAATTCCCGTCCTCATTCAGGTAGGGTGAGCCGGGTTCCCCACCGGGTCGGGGCAAATCACCGTTCATAGGCCCTAAAAAACTCCACCCTTTCATTTTTATACTTTCGCCCTCAAAATATGCATCAAGAGCATCTCCAACAAATACGTTATTTTAGAAATTTTGAAGTTTTGAGAAAATTTTGCTCCAATAGTTATGCTGAACTCTTCTTTAAAAAAATGAGAAAATGGAGAAACCTTCAAATTTGAAAAAAAACAGAGAGAAGTTATGATATACTGGTTGAAGAGGAGGCCTAATCTAGTTTGTAATAACCGTGAGATCTAATGTGTGACACTCATTTAAGATAATTATGTTATTTACCAAATAAATAGAAAATAATAATCTAGTAACAATCAGGACAACTCATAAATGCGTTTGATTAATTTATTCTCTGTATAAATTGGAAATTCATAAATTTCCACAATGCGTTATCCTTGAGTTTTTGACGCAGTACTACAAACTGTATTTTCGTTGTTTTCTTTGTATCACATTATATGTTTTTGTTGTTTACAGTTATTACATTACGTATCTTAGGGGCCGTTTACCGAACGCTTACTCGGGTAAGCACTTACCAAGTTACGTTACCTTACCAGATGAATATGGTAAGGACCAAGAATCTTACCCGATAAGAGCGGAACAAGGACCGAAAGTCTTACCCGGTAAGTGAGAGTGACAGCTCTTACCACGGTTAGTGTTTACCGGGTAAATTGTTGCATACGATGTTGTTTTCGTGAACTAAAATCTTACCCGATAAGTAAACAATAGTGTTGAATTTCACGGGTAAGTGCTTACCGGGTAAGTGATTAGGTAAACGTCCCCTTAGTGTATATAAACATATAAATTGTGGATATCACAATGGATATCAATATCTATCATGATCTTAATTAATGTAGAATAACACAAAAGACAAATTACATGAGAAAGTAACATACTTTAACTTGATTTTTATTTTGAGTAACATACTTTCAAAACTTCCAACTTGATATCTAAGATGTAAAATTTTAAACATTTATGTATCCGGATAACCTTATAAATAAATCTAAAAAGATACCGAATGAGCGAATGGATGGCAAGATTTGGGACTGATTTTGGCCAAAAATCTATTATCCAATGAATAATACTACTATCAGATCTTCCACCACGTCCTCGCCATATATCGCCCACTCTCGGCTTCATATTCCAATTTCATCTGATTATCCGATCGTCGTCGCGGATCCCTATCTTTTCATCACAAAATTTATCCAATAATCTGCAAAAATCGCAGTAATTTTCGGAGAAAATATGCATTCCATGAGCTTAAAGTTGTTTGTGGATTGTAATGATGTTGAATCGAGGTATACGGCGCCAGGTCGTGTCAGTTTTGGTGTTGGAGATTTTCCGGTTAGGTTCAATTGTAGAGATCAGGGGAGGAGGAATTGTAGGATAATTGCGCGTGCTTCGGAGAGAGATGGCGGTGCTGGTGCCGGAGCCGAAGCTGGTGGAGCGGAGAGCCAAAGTCAGCAGAATGGGAGTTCGTTTTTTGCACGGAGTCAAACTTATGCGTTGATGAGACAACAAATGGAACTTGCCGCCAAGTCTGAGGTTAGGTTTTTAGTTGAGAATTATTTATTTTGAATTATGTATCATGTGGTTTTTCTACAATCAGTTGTTTTTGGGGTTATGGAATTATCATTTCGATTACTGCAAAATTATGATTGATTCTTCCGTTAATTGATTATTAGAGTTTGATTTTGATTGAAGAGTGATGGACAATGTGTTTTCGCTCAATAGATTTGGGTTTTGGGGTTACTGAGACGGCTGGGATTGTTTGCTCTAAGAATATCTGATAATATTAAAGCTATGCATTTGTAGAATTACAAAGAAGCTGCTAGGCTTCGTGATTCTTTGAAATCATTCGAAGAGGAGGAACCTGTTTTACGTCTTCGCGGCTTGATGAGGGAGGCCATTGCAGACGAGAGGTTTAAGGTATTATTTTGCCCAATTTACCGGTTGTTTTTTCACAAAACAAGCATGTCCAGTATCATGGAGTCTAACTATTCAAATATGATCTTCTTGAAAATTGGGAATTTGGGTTCATACTATTACTTGGAAAGTTCTTGAAAGTACTTCAATATACAATTTCTCAATCTGCCATTGCGGGTATGTGTTACCAAGTCAATTTTGTTGCTCTACTCTGTTAATTTATCATCAACAAGCTTTGGTTGTGTATGTGTCCAGTTCTTCAATCGTTTAATTATTTTGAGTTTTTGACCATGGGGTTCTACTTGAATGAACGTCTTTATTAGGTCTGACACCCATTTCTAAAATTATATTTGTCCTAATGTCGGGGTTCATTGAAAGCATGGATAAGCATAAACTCTCAAGTATTTTCCTTTTCGGCCACCTCACTCAGGGAATGCTCTACTAACATGGCCAATACCTATATGCTATTGGCTCTTTAATAAGCTTTAGAAGGTGATGTTCTGTGTGTGTGAGTGTGTATATTCATATATGTATATCAAATGGAAGTCGTCCACATTTTAGTAGTATGCCCTGTATTTGAGTCATTTCTTGAGTCCTTGTTTTTCTATTCAGTAAATTGCATTACATGTTTCAGCATCGAGGATTATGTGCTCATTTTGTGTTTTAAACCTAGTTGAAAATTATAATGTTTATGCTTGTTTTTTTTATTATTTGTTTTCTCCTTTTATGCTCTTTTAGGATGCAGCAAGATATCGTGATCAGATAAATGAAATTGCTCCTCATTATCTACTGAAGTGTTCAAGTGATGCAACAACCTTGGTACGATAACTATTTCCCTATCCTTTTTTGCTCTAATCTTTTAGGTTGTTTTCCTTCCTCTCTTTCTAGGTGGCAGTGTTCGTTAATTTATCTCTTCTCTATTGTGTCTTTAAACTCTAACCAATTGCCATCTATTGGAAACGGATTAATATATGGAGACTACTATAACAGAACATGGATTTTGCTTGTCGTTATCCTTGCTTTAGTTATTTGATGCCAGTTAGACAGTGAATTCCATTAACAAATTCTGGCTTTTCATTTTCAAAATTTGATAGGTTGTGCCTTTTTATGTGTGCATGGTATGACATGATATGTGTACACATGACAACAGGTTGTTTGTTGTTCCATTAAATAGAATCTTTTGTAGTCTTTTTGATTATTGATATTTTCATATACTATATATATATATATATATTAAGATAATCAAACAAAGAGGGTTTAATATCTATAGTTCCAATTCAAGTTATGTATGGGCGACTAGTGCTAGTGACCTTGTGTCCTATTGTGGTTACGAGTGGTGTATGTATTTAGAAATTTTGCTTTAGAATGTTAAATAGACCTTCCTTATCACCCTATTTGACCTTGCTTGCATGTATATTCAACCTGTGTAGTCTTTGAGAGTGTGGATTTTTAGTTAAAAGCAAAATGACCGCACATGGTTATGAGCTTTTTTTTGATAAAGGGGACGGAACCGAAGGGAAGTTTCATTTCAAAATAGTTATGAACCTATGATCCAGGTTAATGATGACATTATAATGTGGTAATGATGTGAAGAACTGCAATAAAGGTCTTAAATTTTCTAAATATGCAGTATAATGTGCTAATTTTCAGAAGACACCAGATAGCTACAATGATTGGAGCCTTGCTTTTGCTTACTACTATTGCATTCTCATTTCCTGATCAACTGGAGCTATGTTTGTTTCTTAGTTATTGGAGATCTTAGAAGTTGCAACCAGTTGATGAATTAACGAAAATTGTATTAATATTTCAGGGGATCAGGGTTCAAGTTAGGAGTGTGTACATTGAAGGGCGCAGCCAACCTTTAAGAGGCCAATACTTCTTTGCCTACCGAATAAGAATTACTAATAACTCAAACCGCCCTGTTCAGCTTCTTAAGAGGCACTGGATAATTACCAATGCTAATGAGAAATCAGAGGATGTTTGGTATGATCCTTCTCTTCTGACATGTAATTCCATTGATCAAGTTTCTATTTTGCTGAAGCGTTTTTTGCTATGCAAATCATAACACATTCTCCTTTCTGTAGGGGCATTGGAGTTATTGGTGAACAACCAGTTATACTTCCTAACAATAGTTTCGAATATTCATCAGCATGCCCGTTAACCACTCCTAGTGGTAGAATGGTGAGTATACATATTTGCATCCTTCATTTCTTCCATTAGCATTTATTCAAGTTTCCTTCCTGTTTATCTTTTGCTGATAATATACCATACATTTTAACACCCCCCAAAAGAAAAAATCCTTTATTGTTTTCGTCTCTGAAAAAAATGGAAGAGTTATGTTCCAGAATTTTTTTAGCATTAAGATTAATTTGATGTTTCAAATTACCTTCCACTTTTAGAAATAAGGTGAATCATTTGTTTGATTTATTTTTGATCATGTACAAGATTGTCCACAGAAGTTCTCAAATTACTTCTAGGAGACCAAAAAATATTTAACTCAAGGGACAATGGGTATTTTCATCTTTTTTTTGAAGGGTGTCCCAAGCTATGCCGGGATTAATCCCGACAAATTGTGACTACAAGAAATCAGCCCTGATAAACTTAGTGGCCACAATTGTTGTGTACGCCTAGAATCGAACCCTGTGCTGGTGAGATATTCCCCCACATCCCCCACAGTACCTCAACCACCCCGCCACAACCCTTGTGGTTGGGTATTTGCATCTTAGTTGCTAGAAAATTTAGAAGTTTCCTGAAGTTGTATCATGTGCTGTGCCGGGTCCATATTATAGGACTAGGACCATCTATATAAAAAAAACCCAATAAATTCCCACAAGGGGTAGGGTAGGGTGGGGATGGGGGTAGGATGTATGCATATAATTCCTCTACCCGACTGCTTGGTCTTATGACGTCATGATCTGGTCCTTTTGCAATAAGAATTCCAAGTAGGAATGACAACAGGCTGGGTTCAGGCTGGTTATTGGTATCCCCAGTCTTTGAAACCGATAATTGAAATTGTCCCCATAACCGCCCCGATCCCCGTCGGGGATCTTTGTTGGGTCCCCACAGTTTCCCCGATCCCTGTTGGGGAACCCATTGAGGGTAAAAATCCTCTTTTTCCCGTTCACCGTTGGTTATACCCAAACCTGAAACCAGAACCGATCTGAAAAAAATTACAATATATTAATTTTCACAATTAGAAGTAAATTACAATTTTTTCAAAGATGTAAGGCTAAATGTCTCAAACATAGTCAAACCAATTACAAACAATGTCTTAGATTACATATAAAAGTAAAACATCACGATCTCACGATTAGACAACTAGACTTTAGACTTTTTCGTGAGCCTTATTTGGGGTGTTGAGGTAAAGTGGATAAAAGTCTTTTAAATTTCAATGTTACTATTTTCTTTTAATGATATTATATATATATATATATATATATTTATATATATATATATACACGTATGTAGATTAAAATTAATATATATACACATACCGGGCCAGGCTGGTGACCACCCCCCCCCCCGGGTTAAAATCCCCGATCCCTGCCCCATTCCCGATAAGATGTCCCTGAACTGACCTGAAAGTTTCGGTTTTCGGTTTTCTTTGCCATCCCTAATTCCAAGCAATAGATAATTTGTAGAATGTCCGATGATGTTAATTATCTACGGATCGTATTTGCAGGAAGGTGACTTTGAAATGAAGCATATCGATAAAGTAGGATCAAAGACATTTAACGTGGCTGTTGCGCCCTTTTCTCTTTCAACGTTTGGGGATGCGACTGATAACATTTGATTTCAAGTATAACCCCTGTACTGTTCCACTGTACCTAAATTCTTGCAGAAGTTCATCTCAAATCCAATTCCAAAGTAGTAAATATTGGCTTGGCTATTTAGTACATGTTAAATTAAGAATGTAGAGTAAAAATGTATAGATTTTTGAACTAAATAGTGTTCTTCCTAAGTTGTGAAATCTGGAAAATAGTGTTTTATTCGGTAAGTCTTCTTGTTATGACGGACCAAGATGTCTATGAGGCGTGAACAAGTAGAAATCGAAGTGATTTTATCACCCCAGACTAGGACCGTTCATTGGGTCTAAACCACGTTAGAGATCAAGCTGGTTTTAGTTATGTCTGATTCAGGTATTCGGTTTTATTGACCAAAAGTATGGCTAGAATGGTCATGGCATTGGGCATAGTTCGGTACGTAGACGGTACCAGATATAAAGAAATTGAAATGGTCAATTCCATGTTACCAAATCCCATTCCAACATTTGGTTTATATATGGAATGAAATTGAATTCTATACGTTCCACCATTCATGGATTTGGTCATTCCTGCACAATGAAAATTTGAATTCCGTTTCATCCCACACTTTAAAACAAAAGCGTTTTAATTTTTTTTTAATTTCTTTTTTTCCAACTTATAAGCTACATTCTATAAACTAATAAGACAAATTTCAATCCATTTGACAAATTACAATCTATTTCATGCCAATCAAACACTTGCCATCCGAATTCCTTTTTACAAATTCCATTTATTCATAAAACATTCCGTGAACGAAACAGCTCCTCGAAGGTATGGTTTGAATAGGATGGAAATTTGGATTAGCCTTGGTTCGTTTAGAAAAAATGGCTCGAGGAAACATATATGCAACACTTAGGCATAATCAGACACCAACTCCGCAGAACTTAATAAATTCAACTCCATTAACAAGTAATTATAAAGCTTTTTTTAGTTTGCATCCATTATCTCAAAGTTTTGGTACATCTTAAAAAGTAAAACGACCAACATACAAAAAAAGATGTGTGAAAAAAAGCTTTGACCTGAGAATTTCTCAAAGCTTGCCAACAGCATTAAATTTCTTTTGAGTAAATTACGTTTTTCATCCCTGTAGTTTCTTAAAAACTGCAGTTATCGTCCCTGGCGTTTAAAAATTACGGTTTTCATTCTCACAGTTTGTAATTCATTGTTATTCTTGTTCTCATAATTTACAAATCTAGTCCCTATGATTTACAATTCTATATTATTTTGGACCCTTATACTCAAAATGTAGGAAGTACCCTAAGAGACAAAAATAACGATAAATTATAGAGTAATTAACAAACCACAAAGACGAAAATTGAAATTATTAACAAACCACATGGACAAAAAATCATAATTTACTCATATTTGTTTTTGGAGGGATTGAAACCACCATTTTTCAAAAGAAGAAGCAAGACTAATTACTAAAATGTAGGCATAGAAAGTCACTTCGACCCGCCGCGGAACCTAGTTCACCGGCCCCGGTCGGGGACGAGGATTCCCCGTTAAACCGGGTCTAGGAGACGGGGATCCCCGTTTGGCTCAAACTGGGGATGGGGACGGGTATAACACTCCCCGCCCCTTATCCGTACATATATTAATTAATAAATTATATTATATATTATTTAATTCTGATGTATATTCTTATATTAAATTAAATTCCTTTTACTTTAGGTTTACTAGAAATACGTGAGACTAATGTCCCACACATTTGATTTAAGAAATACTCATACAAACGGAAAAAAAATCCTTGTTTCCCCGTTGGGGACGAGGATGTGATCAAATTCCCCGATGGGAATGGGGGCGGGGGCGAGGATTGGGGTCCCTGCCCCATTACCATGCCTACTGACACTCAAATATCAATGGCAGTAAGCTGAAAAATGTGGGGAAGGAAGGATTTTTCACTCATTTTTCCACCAAATGCTTACAAAGAATTAAGGGGTAGTATCAAAGATTCCAAATAAATCTTTTTGTGAATATGAAAGTAAACAAAATTGAGTTCCATAAATACAAACAAATCAAAGAGAAGAGTTTGGTAAGGAACCCATTGGGATTACCGTATCGTTGTCCTTCGGCCTCCAGAATTTTGCAGGAGTAGCCTTCGACAACAGCCCCGAGAGGAACGCCATTGAAGATCTCGATTCTGTATCGTTCACCAAGTTTTTTGGAACCTCATTTGTGCTGACGTTCGGGGTTCTAACCGATCGTTCCCCAAGATCCACACCACATGGGCAAGTAACCGTCTTCTTGTAGCAAGCTTTGTGGTAAACCAATTCACAAGGTTTACACCTTTCAATCTCACCTTCCTGTGGAATTTGCATCCCATTTGTCAACATGAAATTCTTGTTATTTCTTTTTTGGGAAACCGTAGGTGTCTGGGTTAGCTCGCTACATCTCGACTAATCCCGTGGACCCATGAAGACAATAGCTAGGAAAATCTCCAGCGGCCCTGAAGGAGACTTGAACGGGATATCTATGGGGAGGAACCACAAGGCGTAGCTTTTATTTGCCAGTTTAGCTGACATGGTCCACAGGGTGCGTTTGGTACGTAGACGGACAAAATATTATTATGCAAGGTTTTAAGGTTTTTATTGGCCATGGGTAATTAGTAATTTACCAATCTTAACCCATCTTACTGATTTCTATTGCGCTTATTTTAGTGGGACAAAAAAAAATGCAATTTTGTCCAACTCAGTCATGTCCTGTCCCGGTCTTGGGGGACATTTACAAAACCTTACCAGGTAACAAGGGCCAAAAATCTTACCTGGTAAGAGGCAAGGCAAGTAACAGGAGTCTTACAGGAGCCGTTTATCAAACGCTTACCAAGTTACACTACCTCACCGGATGAATATGGTAAGGACCAAAACTCTTACCTGGTAAGAGCGAGACAAGGACCAAGAGTCTTATCCGGTAAGTGAGGGCAAAAACTCTTACCACAATAAGCGCCTACCCGGGTAAATTATTCCATACGATATCGTTCTGGTAGACCAAAATCTTACCCGGTAAGTAAATAATAGTGTTAAATTTTACCGGTAAGCACTTATCGGGTAAGTGTTTGGTAAACGGCCCCTTTTACTCAGTAAGTGAGGGTGGCGACTCTTACTCACCCTCACTTATCGGTAAGTGCTTACTGGGTAAGATTGTTGCATACGATACCATTTTGATGGCCAAGAATCTTACCTGGCAAGGTTAGTGAGAGTGGTGCCTCTTACCAGTAACTGCTTACTCAAAAAGCGTTTTGATAAACGACCCCTTAACGTCGCACCAAACGTAGGACAACAAGTTGTTGTCATGTCTTGTCCCGCGCACCAAACACAACCTCCAAGGATTCTTGTTCTTTTGGTGGTGCGTTTAGGTGTTTTTTTGTAATTTTTACGTCACCCACAGCATTTTGAAGATTTTGTAAAGCGATCTAATGCTTAATTAACAACGGATAGCGAAAAGATGGTTTACCTGAAAAGGGAAAATGAGAGAAGATGGATCATCACAAGCTTGTCGAGCACCACAGGGGACGCCCACATCGTAGCATATCAAACATTCATCAGTGATATGATCCACAATTTTCTTGGAAATAGTTTCTACCATCACTGGCAGTGCTGCAAGAGCATACATCAAGAGAATCTGCTGTAAAATTCCTCAAGAAACAATAACCAAACGTTTTGGGATGTTTTTCCTCCCGTTACCATAAAAATGGGGACATTTTCCAAATGCAAGTAATTAAAGCCGTGTTTGGCAACCATAAGCTAGCTTATTTTTGACCTTATTGAAAAATGTCCTGTTTGGTTAAACATAAGCTAGCTTTTTGAAAAGTTACTTCAAGTAGCGTTTAAAATAAGCTCTAGAGACTTTTTTTAATCCAATTACCCCCTTGTATGTTCCAATTAATTTTTCAACATGTCCTTATAAGTTATTTTATATTGTCATCTAGCTTTACATGGCTAGTTTATCAGAGCATCTCCAACAAAATCTCCAAGATTTCTCAAGAGGAGAATCAAAATTCAAAATCTCCAAAAAAGAATTACATTCAACTCCAACAGATTCTCTATTTCTAGAGATTACAACATTAATTATATTATCAAAATATTTTATACAGTTACTAAAAGATTATTTCTCTCCCCTAAACATTTAACATCAAGGTTTCTTATTGGTGGGAATTTAATTAAAAAATTATTTCTTTCATGGTAATCATCTTTAGGAAGTTGTCCAAGTTTTGGAGAATTTTACTCTCTCTCTCCTACTTTCTCCCTTTTGGAGAATCTGTTGGAGTAAAAAATTTGCCCAAAATCTCCATTCGCCATTTTGGAGGATCAGTTGGAGATGCTCCTAAGCAACAACTAGCTTTTCAACTAACATCTAGCTTACGAGCTAGTTTGCCAAACATAGCCTAAATGCAAAATGGAGAGAGAACATATAAGCTGATATTCCTAGGCGAGATATATACAAAATATATTCCTTTTACGAATTTCTTTTCTGCTTGGCTTGTGGTTCTTTGTGATTTAGGGTTCTAACGTAGAAATGTTGTGATGTACTTGAATAAATACACATGAAACTGAGGGTATTTCCGCTACTATATATGCCTCGAAAATTATCTTCTGATAAAATCATTGGCTATAAAAATATAGGAAAACCATGTAAACCATATGCCAATCTGGCTAAAAAGGACCTGCAAAAGTATCTAACCTGCAAATACTCCTTTAGAAAGATCAACAAGGTCTTTCAGAGCAAAGAAGTCGCTGCTTTCAAGGATATATCTCCGGGACCCAACTCCTTTGTATATGGACCTACGAAATGGGCAACGAACATATGGAAGCATTCGCCCGATCCTTTTCCTGACATTTATAACGTGTTGTAGAGGTGGAACTTTGGAGAACAGGAAAGGGTTCACAGCACTGACACAAAGCATTGGCTGAAAGAAGAAAAACCACAAAAAAGAATTACTCACATTAAAAGCTGTGAGTACACACAAGAAATATAGAAACACTCATAGTTCGATTGAAACAACCACAATAACCCTCAGTTCATGCAAAGATGGAAATTTTATATTTATAGTCAAATTTCTGAGATGTATGCCAAATTTTACAGAAATAAAGGGTGTGGGTATGTGGTGGATGGGTGGGTGGGGGCAAAGATAGCAGCTCCAGACTCCATGGTAACAAATATATCAATCAAGATTAAAGAGTGAATGGCAATTTCAAAAACATTGGTTGCCTTAGGTTGTTAAACCACCACTATACTTTCTAAAATGCAAACAGAAAAAAAGCGCCGGCCCACCCTTTGGGGGGGGGGGGGGGGGGGGGGGGGGCTTACGAGTTGTTAATACTTTTTAAATGGCAAAATACACTTTAGTTGACAAAAAAATAGAAATGCCAAAAACAAACAAATCACCTACCTGACTGGATTGTCCAAATGATCGCACCATAATATGACAAAAACGCTATCATTGTAGATATACTACGTATATATCAAGATGTGTGGGTATAAGAAAAGAAAAACATGGGAATTTATAAACTTAATCCGATGAATCTTTATTTTCTATTTTTCTTACTTTCTTCATACATACAAAAATCCAGTAAGTTAATACATTTTCCATTTACATTATTTTTTATACCCAACCTTAATATCAAAGTTGCACATAAGAGTAAGAAAGAAAAATAAGTCATGACTCATCTGTGACAGCGAATTAAAAGTATTTTGGCATGCTTATGATATTATTGTTAATGAAATGCTCCAAGCTATCAATATTAGATGTGTCCACATGTAAAATCCTTTAATGATATTATGCCCGTTAAATATTGTTCCCTTTTCCTGGTTCAGTCCGTAAGTTTTGATGTCCAGTAGGCAAAATCTGTTAATTATAGCGATAAAGTTTTTGTCTATCTCTTTGCATTCTTGTCAACTTCAATAGTTCTTTTTTCTTTTGCATTTTAGGATATATGGTGGTTTTTTAACAACCAAAGGCTGGGTACAATGGTTCGAATTGCCATTCATTCCTAATTTAGATAGAATTTGTCCCATTGTCTATTTACAGAGTTTAAATGTTTCTGAATTTTCTTACCAGAAGAGATGTCTACATGGATATGCATAAGTGGATGAGATTGAAAGGCAGTCAAAGAGCTAAATTTGTGATTCACTATAGTGAGTTACATATGGAATATTATCAACGGTTGTCCAAAGGAAGAAGGATTAGTAAAAGATAAGGTGGGTAATACTCAAATTACCTTGTCATGAATAGAATCCAGATATGATTTAGCCAACTGAGACACTGGATACTCTGTAAAATCCCACCAATGCAAAACTCTAGCAGGCAAGATCGCAGTTTCATTTATGTGACAAGATGAACAAAACACCTGACCGCTATATTCACAAACACGAGGCTTGCCCCACCCGAGCGTTTGTACAAATTCCCACAACCGAGTTTTTCCCTCATCAAAGTATTTGTGGCATCCTGCACAAGTATAATGCTGTGCTTCTAGCATTTGCCTCATTGATTTGTGAGGCCTGATTTCAACAATAAGTGATATTGACTGCCCCAATGTGTACACTGGTGTAGGCTTGCTTCCAGAGGAAATTTGTGACTGAGAAATATGTGTGTTAAAAACAGGGGAACCCGGCCCGGTCTTTGGTGGGGATAAGAACCACATCATAGAACTAGGGAGACTGGATGAGAACTTGGAGTGTATAATAGATTGTAAGCATTCTTGAATGAGAACACTTCTCTCTGAAATGACATCTGGAGAGGCATTGCCGAAATATTTCCTGGACTCCCGATCAACCGATGACCAAGGAGAAGGAAGATCCCAACCTTTGTTGGCAAATGAAGCCTTTAAACGACGATACAAAGTAAAGAAATCACGGTATCGCCGCTCCACCTCCCACTGATGGGTCCCACTCCACACCCTTAACGTGTAGACAGTATATTCCTTCACTCCGACCAATCTTTCACCCAGTGAGACGTCCCCCTTCTTCTGCTTTGCACCAACTACTTGGATGCCATCAATTTTGTGAACCACTGAGTGAGAGTTGTCGATACTAGAAGTTGAAGCAGTAGAGCCACCGTCTCTTGAAGGGAGAGAAAGCTGGGAATGATGTTTCCTACTACGGGTGAACCTAGCTGCAGGAGACTCACCAGAATCAAGTAGTATCTCTTCCATTTCATAGACAACTTCATCATAGAATTCATTCAGTTCATAGTTTTCTGCCTGCAAAGTGTCAGTAGCAAAGTTACGATCATCTATAGCGAAAAATCTACAGAAATTGAAGCTATTCAGTAAAGAATACTAGCATGCTGATATATATATATATATATATATATATATATATAGAGAGAGAGAGAGAGAGAGAGAGCTTAGAGAGCTGAAAAGGAGTTGCACATCAAAGACCGTCAAGGTTGGAAGAAACACTATACAAGGATATGAAAACATTGAAACTAACAAATAGCAGCAAGCAACCAGTGGACCACTTATAACCCAAAACATGATAGTTCTGCCATTAGATACCGATTTTCTACAAGAAATGAAACAGAACAAAATGAAGTCTCAGAATCGTAGGGGTATTATTATAAGGAATTTCCCAGCAAAACTTTGGAGGTATTGACTTTTTGAACCACTGCATACGGCCTGCAACAAACCATTATTCTTTAAAAATGAAAAGAACACTACACTATGCAAACATCAGCAATTTGATGGGTTTATTTTGATCAACTTTTCCATGTTTTGTCCAAAATTACTCTTTATTGCAAATCATAATCTTCTTTGCATTTTAGCAAGAACATCGATCAGGTTGCAAAGAAAAGACATGTACGATGAATGACAATATTAACAACGCTAAGGCCTTTGAACATGAGACATGGAGAGAAAATCATACCCACAAACAACAAGAAGCTTTTTAGTTCGTCTAGTTCTCCTGCCACTTAAGATAACAGGAACTTCACAGCATTAGGATCAGAGGTTTAACATTTTAACCCGTAGTATCATTAACACTGACTTTTCGATGTGAAGGATCTTGCATGCTTATTTCCATTGAAGCATTAAAAGCCCAGTTAGTTTAGCCATATTAAATAGCCAGGTTACATTTTTGTTATTAATATTATAGCCAGCATGCCTGTATGCAGACCTACATATACTCCTCTTCCCCTTCAATCCTAGACAAGCTTTTTCCTAATATCATAACTAACCCCATATAGTTTAACCCAATGGGCAGATTTCCACAATGAACATATAAGATCAATACTTGGATAGATATGTGTTAGATATATTACAAAGACAGAATACCAAAGTAGCAATCCTTGATGCAATTTTCTCCTCTCCTTCCAATCTTTTCATCCTTTTGTCTATTTTCGCTGGCTATCACATTAGAAAAAATGAGGAAAGGCTTTTCTGCTTGACCATTGTCAAATGTAGGACGGATCGAAATTATATTTGGTTGACACATGTTAAACTAGAAGGATGGCGAGTGGTTCAACAGGTTTTTGAATTACAGAATTGAAGCATCACCCAACTGAGAATAATAGAATCCTAGCATTGACCATCTGTCAGCTTATGAATCACTAGTTATCACTGGCACATGGTGTATGTTTCATGTGGCAAAAATATGATAGTCAAGCGTGTGAAAACTTAAATGCTGGTTCAGAGTGCAATTTATAACTAACCTTACTTGCCTTTTGAAGGTCTTCAGGAATATTGAATGAAATTGGAGTAGCATTTGGTTTTTTCTCCACATTAATATTTGGCAATGACTGCAGTGAAAAGGGCCTTTTGTCTTTGGGCATTTCAGCTACATGGTCTTCAGCTTCTTGTGTCAAAGTTGAAGAAACATGACCAAGTTTAAGATGGCTGGTGAGACTGTCCGTGGTTTTTTTTGAATTTGTATGTTCAGGCTTCCTAGGAAGCACATCCATCAAAGGGGCCTTCTCCACTCGAGAAACTTCCTCCAACTTGAGCTGATTAACATCTTCTGCTTGTTTGGCAATGACTGCCATATCATTCACAAACTGTCCTCGATCTTCCTCCCCATGCTTCAATAAATCAATATGGCTTATTGAATGAGTTTTAGAATACATTGGCAAGTCATGGGAAACATCAATCTGATTGTTCATATGAAAGTCTTTCACGTTTTCTTGTTTCTGTGACACATCAATACTTTGACACCCAAAGGTGGATTTCGAGACATGTCCTCCACTTCCAATTTCGTTTTGGTTGTGTCCTTGATTTTCATCTATGACAAATAAATTTTGAGGGTTTTCCATGGTTTCTTGCATGAAATCATTCCAATCATTTGAACCATATGCTATTGCTGAAGTCATAAGCAATGTGTTCTCACTATTGCTTTTCTTGTCCTGTGAATAATGGGGGTAACCTCTAGAAGACAAACCAGTCGGTTCCTCAATGTCTGTACCATAGCCATACATAGAACCTTCAGATTCTGAATGTTCTAACATAGATGAGGTTTCCCCGTCAGAACGTTCATCCAAGTGTCGTCCACCTTCAAAAACATTGTTGACGTGATGAATACCTTTACAAGATGCAGAACCTTCTATCATGTGCTCCTCCATTGCTTCTGCACTTATATTATTTACAACAGGTTTATTAGAAGTATCTTGTATGCTTTTGGAATTAATATTATCTTTCCACATAGAACCTATGGGAGGCAAGTCAGTCGGTTCCTCATCATCTGTACCATAGCCGAACATAGAACCTTCAGATTCTGAATGTTCTAACCGAGCTGAGGTTTCCCCTTCAGAATGTGCATCCAAGTGTTTTTCACCTTCAAATATGTTGTTCACCTGATCAATGCCCATGCGAGGCTCAGAACCTTCTTCCACCCTCTGCTTCTCCATTGTTTCTGCGCTTATATTATTTACAAGAGACCTATGAGTAGAAGTACTTTGCATTCTTTTTGAATTAATATCGTCTTTCCACAGTACCACACCCCCTCCATCTGGCAGATCTGTAAAAGAAGTTTCCAGTTCATCATATGAGTGCATTTCATTTTCCCTGACCACCAACGTTTGTTCTGATTTTTCATTGTTTCTCTTATTTAAACCTCTCTTTACATCAGAAGACTCGCTTCTCGGACGATATTCACCCAATCTGCCCAAAGCTAAGGAATTCTTATCATCACTTTTTCTCTCAAGCCTCCCACCCAAACTGAAACTCTCCAGAACACCTACATCCCCAACTCTCAAACTTTTCACACACCCAATATCAGAATCGGGGAAGTCCTGAAATGTACCAACAGAACCACACAAACTAGGTGTACCCATTACAGAATTAGCACTACAGTATCTATCAAACTCTGATTCTCCACAGGATGAGTAACGTGATGAAACTGGTGATACCTCATTACTTCTATCCAATAATTGTCGGTCCGAAACTTTCCATGTTAACAACTCATCATCAAGTCTATCATTCAAGGATACAGCTTCAGGGAGAGCTTCACTATCCCCCTCTCCATTCATCATCCTATTGTATGCACAGATTTATCAGATACATGTACATAATTAAACTGATGACACTATAGATTTAAGTCAATATCATCAGATAGTTAAAAGCACCAACCAAATTTTTATCTTCTTTTTCTTCACCAGGAGAGAAGATTGCACCTTGACTTTCCAACTTTCCCGCCGTGACCTTCTCACAATACGTATTCTCCGAATTAGTATCATCAAAATAATCGAGAAAAACTAAAATCAAAAGCTGAATCTGGAGAAAAATCAAAGGATCTAAATATAATAATCCATATTCCACTGACCAAAATTATTCAATATGACTTAAAGCTTTAATAACTAGATGATCATATAACAATTCGTTAGTTCAAATCATGAAAGTGAGATTACATTCGGAAAATTGAACAGACGATTAGCGTGCGGATGATGATTACAAGAACTAGGGTTACTAATACTTTCATTTCTGGTGCAAAATCATCAAAATCGAAAGATCAAACAGTTCAATCGAAAAATCAGATAGATAACTAACCTTCTTGGGTGAATCAATTAATGGAAGGTGAGAGCGAATGAAAGGAACTCAAATCAACCACGATGTTCTTCGAGTTGAGATACGAACGATGTTATTGTTGTTGGCTGGTTTGAGTGGTTTACTGGCTTCTACCAAAAATGAATATATATACGATATCCTGCAAAAATGTAATTGTATTAAGATCCTGAAGTTTTACCCTCTTTATTATAAAAGATTTAAAGATATAATTCTTTACGTATTAATACAATTTGAATAAATAAGGGTTATAATTTCAATTATAGTCTATCGATAGAAAAATTTGTATGACAGTTTAAAATCTAATATATTTAAAATCTAATGTATTTAAACGACTCTATAAATGTGTTCGATTTACACCAATAACAAAGAATCAAGAGATTGATAGCGAGATCGAAATTTCTAGAGCAATTGAACGAGAGATGAAAGAGATAATTTTTAATAACTCATGGTGAATATCAGTTTGAATCTCACTTTGGAGGATGGGGATAATACATAGAGGTATGAGAGGGTTAAGACATGAGTGAAAAATGTCAAAAATATATTGGGAACATGATATTATTTTAATTGTAGATTAAGATATTTTAAGAACGAATGCATAAAGTAATAGTACTTAATGCATTATGAGTTGTTTTTAAGACTTTGTGCATTAAAAATTATTTTCAAGACTTTTGATAAATTTGGTTTATAATTGTATATTAAAATTACATAGTTTGATTACTAATGTTTTAAATAATAACAAGAGTAAATTACATTTTTGTCCTTGTGGTTTACCAAAATCTTGCTTTTTGTTCCTCGACTTTCCTAAGTACACCGACAATCCTGTGGTTTACGTTTTGTTACGGTTTACATGCCTCGTCGTTAGGTCTCTTGCTATTGGAGTTGCCCATCACAGGCAAGTCACATAAGGGTATATCTGTCATTTTGCAGGTTTTTAATAAAAAAAATTAATGTACAACTATTTAAAAGCTAGGTTGGGTTCTGATGAGAATATAAGTTATTGTGAGAATAGTGAGAATGGATCTCCACACTTGAATTAATCTTAATTGAAGATCAACACTAACGTGGTGCACCGAGATGCATAAAATTAATTCTCATGATAAACGCAAATTTCCCGTATTTGGCATTAATTTTTATACTAGGAACCATATGAATGCTTATAGGAGAAAAATGACCATAACTGAACTTCTTGAGAATTTTCTCAATATAATGTGATTGTGTCATAATAATCCCTTTATTAATCTGTTTAATCCTTATTCCAATGATTACATCAGCCTCTCTCATGTCTTTCATCAAAAACTTAGATGACAACAATTTCTTAGTTTCATCTACCTGATTTTGGTTAGTCCCAATGATCAACATGTCATTTACATACAAGCAAATGATCATGCCTACACCATTAGCATCAAATCTACTATAAACACATTTGTCACATTGGTTTATAGCAAAACCACATTTATCAAACTTTTGATGCCATTATTTAGGAGCTTGTTTTAACCCGTACAAAGATTTCACAAGTTTACACACTTTATCCTCATTTCCGGGCATAGCAAAACATTCTGCCTGTTTCATGTAAACTTCTTTATGAAGGTTACCATTCAAAAAGGTTGTTTTAACATCTATTTGATGAATAATCAAATTATGTATAGCCGTCATGACAACCAATAATATAATAGTAGAAATACGTGGAAAGAGAATATGTGTCAAAATAGTCATTTTCGGGTTTTTGCTTAAATTCTTGAATGACTAAACGAGTCTTGAACTTATCAATTGTCCCATCAACTTTCATTTTCCTTTTGAAAATCCATTTGCATCCAAGTTGTAACAACTTGGAGGCAAATCATTCATAAAAATGAAGAATGCAAACCACCGGAAAATACCCACCACAATATCCCTTTTTTTTCTCTCTGCTTTTGCTGAAGAACATATATACACAAACCAGTATGACATTTTCGATGATTCCAAATATGTAGGGTGTTCTTCAATTCGTGGTTGAAGAAGATGGACTGCTTGTGGCCCATGGTTGATTGTTCCGGGCTCAAAAAATGGAGGGGATCGAGATGGAAAGGTGGAGCGATCGGATGGAAATGGAGAACTGGAGTGGTTGCTGTGGATTTTCATCGATGGGGATAGGTTTCGTGCGATGGAGTTGGTGGGTGAGGGGATTATCGAAAAATAGGGGGAGGGGTCGCCAGGCAGAGAGAATGGGGAACAAATTGAGGTCGGATAGTGAATGTTCTTCATTTTAAGGATATTACAAGAAGGAAAGGCAAACCGTAGGGGTATGAGCGTATTTAGTGAATTTTTTAACGAAATTTTTTAAAGGCCATTAGAAGGATGAACCAAATATTGGACATTTTTACAAACCACGACAATCATCATGTAACTTCAAAACTATGGAACAAAAATTGTTATTTACAAACTACATGGACCAAATTTGTAACTACTCAAATAAATATAATAGTTTTCAATTCAATTTGAGTAAATTATGCTTTTAGTCCCTGTGGTTTGTTGAAATTTTTTATTCTCGTTTTTATACTTTTAAAACCACAGGGATGAAATCTGCAATATCTAACAAACTACAGGGACAAAAACGTAATTTACTTTTCAGATATTTTGGTCCACAAATACCTTTCATGATAAAGCTCTATTGAACTAAAAATGTCAGATCTGCATACATCTCATAAACAAGCATCCTATTACAGTTAAGAAAAAACAAGATGATACCTTACAAAATTTTGGATCCTAGATTCGTTGGCTCGGTATCCAACATAACCTTAACATAAGAAAGCATTCCCTGCTTTACGTTCTTGCGACTGTCGTATATTTAATCACTTTCTCATGCTGGCATAAACATACTCGTTGGTACGACACAGTTCAAGAATTATGGAGACGGTATTATTATTCACTCGGGTTCCCTCCAAGCCTTTCGATTGCGGCACCTACACCGGGCTTTAGATTGTGTTCGGGAAGAACCACACTCTCTTCGTTTGCTTTCTCCACTAGTTTCAAATGAAGCCAACCTATCACCAAATAACGTTTCACATATAAAGCGACATTCTTAGTTACGGTTGTAAAATGTAAACCATACCAAACCAAACAAACCCACGAATCCGGTCTATCTCGCACATCCCGCGGAATGTATTGGAAGTAGAATGTACGAAGACCTTACCTCCATTTCAAGGCAGAGAGACCAGAGGTGAACATAGAAATTTTGTAGCCATGGCACAAAATAATTGCCGTAATATAAAATTATTCATATACATACATATATATATATATATATATACATATATACATATATATACATATACATATACAGGGTTGGGTTCACGTGAGACCAAGGGTTTTTCGTGAGACCCGTAAGACCAATTTATGTTCATTGATCAA
>NC_037533.1:19427720-19444015 GCF_001531365.2 Cynara cardunculus var. scolymus | reverse complement strand
TTTATTATGATTTGAATATTTATGGAATATGAATAGAGTTTATTAATTATGATTAATACTTTATATTAGGAAACAATTAATTGATTAAAAATTGAATGGTTGAGATGGGGGTTGTATAGGGTGTAGGAATGGCAAAGGGTGTAGAATAACATCCCTCTATATATATATATATATATATATATATATGTTAATCAAAGAAAACTAGGTTGGGCCGGCTAATTCATTGGTGGGTTGTGGGTGGGCTTGTTGAGCTGCTTATTTTAATTTAAAAAAAATTGTAAAATATGTTCACCAAAAGACTTGAACCTTCAACCTCTCTTACTCTAAGTCAGTATTTGGTAGACAGACAGAACTTTACTGGACATGACAAGAGATTAGCCCGGACTGGACTGGACATGTCTGTCTGGTGTTTGATAATTGGCACGACTAACCGGCTGGGCCGGACAAGTTGCTTCTACATTTTGTTTATATGGTGGTTACCGGTGGTAGTGGAAGAGGAGGTGGTGATTGTGGCAGAGAAGAAGGTGGTCGGCGGCGGTGGTGGTGGTGATAGAGGTCGAGGTAGAAGCAATGATAGAGGTGGAAGATCACTCTTAACATTGCTCAAATTTGTAAAAAATTTCCGGTCTCCAACTTTTTCCATTTTGGAGAAAAAAAGAGCATAAAAACTATGACATCTCCTTTTTCATGGCATTCTTTTTCTCTTCTACTTTCTTGTTTAAATTTGATATACTTCATACCATTGCTTAAAGAAAATCGTATCATCAAAGTCAGCAGAAGCACGAAGAGAGTACTACTAGTAAACGGAAACTAGATGGAACAAGCTAAGCATTCAGATGAATACCTAATGGAAAGCAAACTGTTGCGCCCAATACTGAACCCAACAGGACATTCCTTCCACGCCAGGCAAGCGATCCAGGCACTGAAACGTCAGGGAAAAAAGAAAAAATGAGTTTGATATTGTTTTTCCTCTAGCAAACAGTTGCATCCACTAGCTACTGCATTTCAGTTGGCAAAATATCAAATCATTTGAAAAATCCCTTATGAGGAAGGGGAAAGAGACACTCAAACAAAATGTTACCAAACGGACCCGGTATACCCCATCCGGAGTGGGGTCTCGGGATAGTAAGATGTATGCAACGGACCCGGTATATCCCCATCAGATGTGGAGTCTGGAGAGGGTAAGATATAAGCAGACCTGACCTCCACCCTCGAAGAGTAGAGCAGTTGTTTCCATGAAGAACCCCAAACTAAATGTTGATCCTTACATAAGATATGTGGATGAAACCAAAGAGATACCCCAATACCCCATTATGTGCAACAATCGGATGTCAATTGCTAGCAGTCCATAAAAAATCAAGTGCATTAATCCGTTCCAAGGTCAAATACTTTTTGCTGTCGCAAATCTAAGCAATGGGTAAGAACGTGAGTCTCTGAAGGATGATGAGATTTAATGTGAAAATGTGTAAAAATGTGATATAATTTCTGAAAGTTCTTACTGATTAGACCAAATGTAGCAGCCGTAGCAGAACCAGCTCCAACGACATTATAGACATCATGCACTCCTCTTTGCTCGGCAAGAAAATTTTGCAAGCCATAAAATGCAGCAGTGAACATTCCAAGACGAACACCACCTACAATTGAGCCACGAGTGATTCGTATGAACCTTTTCTCCATTGCATCTCTCATCAATCGATATTGCTCTCGCTTGTCAGGTGTGCTCCCTAGTTTCAACGTTACTTCAGCATCCTTGCTCTGAGAATACGTCCATACAAGGGCAAAATCCATATGATATCATCAGAAAACTTAGAATTCACTACAACAAAATCGGGTTTATAGGATGCCAAAAAATGTTTTAAGCGTCCTAAATGACTACTTTATAGGACTTGAAGTTTATAGGACCAAACACTTGCATGTCTTATCTAAAAGTGTTGTAATAAGTTTATGAGACGCTTTTAAAACAAAGTGTCCTATTATTAGCCCTTTTATAGGACACTTATGCCTTATGCGAAGTGTCCTATAAACACATTTTTTTATAGGACACTTTCAAATAACGTCCTATACTTCTATAAAAGGACTAATAAGACCCTTTGTTTCAAAAGTGTCCTAAAAGGCAAATTAAGTCGCCCAAAAGCATCCTATAAACTTCTTGCAATACTTTTAGATGAGACACACAAACGTTTGGTCCTATAAAAACTTAAGTCCTGTAAAGTAGTCTATTAGGACACTCGGATATATTTGGTATCCTATAAATCCGATTTTTTTAGCGAGTGCTAAATGTAAGGAAATGTGTATATAAATATCAACCAATTAAAGGTTTTGCATGTTCAATTTTTTTGCTCAGCCTCCTCGCTACTATTTTATCAGGCTGCTAGTAATTCTTGAATGTAAAAAATTACAGTCCGAGTTTTTGAAGATATATCTAACCCCATGACTTCATAAATTCCATGAAAGATTATTTTCTGTATAGTTATACTTACAACAGAAGCAGAGGCTTCCTTGGTGCCTCCATATAACATGCCAGCAAATACTCCAACGATAGTTGCTGTTCCCCAGTTGACAGTTCCAGCCAACTTTGAAGTTCTCTGTGTTCAAAATGAAAATGATACGGCATGATTCAGTTGGAGTGACATATTAATTGTAATCGATACAATTTGGACCATCTTTGGATGATTAGGATTTGAAGCCTATATGATGATGCTAAGGGGTCGTTTGCTAAACACTTGCTTACTTGGTGAGTGCTTACCGGCAAGAGTCACCACTCTTACGTACCTTATTGGGCAATAGTCCCGGTCATCAGAATGGATTGTTGGTAAGCGTCTATCACCCGGTAAATGCTTATCGGGCAAGATTCACCACCCTCACTTCAGAAGAGGACCCACTATGGTGCATACTGTGGCACAGACTACCGCTTCGTTCCTCCATTGTAGTCTAAAAAAATCTAGGGCTGTGAAAGATGCCAACCATATATTCCTTGAAACTACAATAATAACATAAGTTTCTCTTGATAGAGTTGGTTTACATAGTCTTTCCTCCTCTTCCAGGCAGGAGTTCAAATCCCATTTGTATCGTTTTCTTAGTTTTTAGCTTTTAATTCCAGGTTTTTATTATCTTTCTGAAAAATTTGGGATAAAAGACTCGAACATAGGACCTCACATACAAAAAGCAAGGAACGAACTAACAGACCAATGATAATTTTGTAAAAAATATCCATAGCTTTGTTTTTATAGTCAAATGGTGCCACCATTTGAAAAAAAATTCTAGGGTGCCTCTGCCACTTACCGGTTAAGACTCTTGATCCTTGCCTATTACCGGGTAAGATTTTCGTTCCTTGCTATGCTCAACCAGTAAGATAAGTGACCAGGTAAGCGTTTGGTTACGTACGGCCCCTAATTGAACCTGTTGAAAGCAAAAGAGAACTAATGGTTGGGCCAGAGGGGGTAAATTTGACACAAGTTTCTGAAAAATGGGGTTTAATTGGGTCACTGTTTTAACTTTCTGGGTTTATTTGGGCAAAGTTTAGATTTATGGCACGTCAGTTGAGTTAAAGTAAAAAAAATGACATTTTGCTAGAATGGGTCATACAAGTCACAATGGGTTCAGAAGCACTCAAACATCCATCCTTCTTTAGAATCTAAACCACTTGAAACCAGAATACATAAGGGGTTGTTTACCAAACACTTGCGTTGTGCTCTCGAAACCTTTTTTACGAAGGAAAGAAAAGGGAGGGAAAGTAAAAAAACACAGTGTTCATGAAACTCTTTTACAGGAAAAAGGAGAGGTAAGGGAAGGAAAATAATGATAAGTTCCCTGCCAAATGTGGGAGGAAAGGGAAGGAAAGGAACGGAAAGAAATTTAAATCCTTTAAAAAGATTGTTAAAAAGATTATTGAAGAAATTTTTTAAGGAGTATATTAGTAAGAAAAACATCTTTCCCTTCCTTTCGTTCCCTCTTCAAGAGGACAAAAAATTAGTTTGTTTCTTTTCCTTTCCATCCCTTTCGAGAACACAAATAAAAAAACTGTTTTCTTTTCCCTCCCTTCCTTTTCCTTCCATTTCTTTTCTTTTCTCTTCTCTCCAAATTTGAGAACACAGCGGTACCGGGTGTCACTTGCCTTAGCGGGTGGGTATGATAAGAACCAGTAATCTTATCCGGTAGGTGAGGGAGAAGACTCTTACTAGGTAAGCGCTTACCGGATAAATAACACTTACGAGCAATCCATTTTAATGGCCAAAAATGTTACCGAATAAGAAAAATGAGGGTGGTGACTATCGCCGGTAAGTGTTTGGTAAACGGCCCCTAATGCATTATGCAAATCAGATGTAATTCTTACGTATGGGACATTTTCTTCTGATTCTTCACGAACTTCCATCAGCAAATATGAGTGATCACAGTCCCTCTAGAGATAAACGTTCCCTGCAACGCAAGTAAACAGTTTGAAGGCTAAAAATCCTGAAAATGCAAATAAATCATCCGACAGGGAAAATCACCAAAATTAAGAACAACATACTCATATACACCTATATTGTAAATTGTATGTTACAAAATGAACTAGTTAACCCTTACAAATAGCTAAGTAAGAAGAAAACGAATCACATAAAAGACTAAAAAACACTTCCATCTCAAAATTAGCACGTCGTAAGCATAATTTAAGCAGCACGAAAAACTTCAGTTAGGTCTACCAATTTCATTTTAGAATCATATATAAAACACTAGCAATAAGAAGTCAAAATTTTAATATGAACCGATGCATACCGTCTTGTGGAGAGAGGAAGCTGGCATAGCCTTAACAGAGAGATCGGCCGGTGTAAGATTCACGACAAACCCGAACGGAGGAGAGGCGCTTCTAGTCTGAAATGCATTGGTCAATTGTATGTCGTTGATTTCTGGACGCAAATCCCCTACATACAACGACGGTGATGGTGTCGCCATCATTACACTATGGATTGCAATTTTCCGGTCACAAATAGAGTGAATCATAGAGATCGATGAGAAGCAATCTGCATTTAGATAATTCAATTGAATTTTGAAATTAAATACAGAATAGAACAAATTTGCTCAAAAATCCTGCGCCTTTTAGGGAAGATCATCAATTAATAAGAAACTGCAAAGCAAATTTTTGCATGGAAATGGTGATGACCTCAGTTGTTTGGACGAAACCCAAATCACCGCGTCCATGCAAAATCTGTTTTGTAATTTCTTATTAATTGATAATCTTCCCTAAAAAAAACACATGATCTCTAAGCAAATTTATTCTTCTCTGTATTTAATTCCCAAAAACAATTCGATTATCGAAATGCAGATTGTTTCTCATCGATCTCTACGATTCACTCTCTATTTGTGACTGAAAAATTGCAATCGATGGTGTAACGATGGAGACACCATCACCATCACCATCATTGATTGTCCTGGCGACGCTGTATGTAAGGGATTTGCATCTGGAAATCAACGACATACAATTGACAAATGCATTCTCATACTACAAGAGTCTCTCCTCCGTTCGGGTTTGTCGTGACTCTTTCACCAGCCAATCTCTCTGTTATGGCTATGTCAACTTCCGCTCTTCACCAGCATAAATGTGAGATAATTTCTTAGGGGATATTTGGCAGTTGCAGAATGGTTAAATAGTCAGAATTAAGAGGCTCTATTGGTCTTTGATTTGGTGCATCAAGAATGGTGCTTCTCACAGTGAATATAATTCTTTACTCTTTTACTGAACAGGGCCATGGTAACAAACTTCCTATATTGGTTTTATTTTGCATCTTTATTACTGATGTCTAAAAAGAATTTAGTGTATCAAGAACGGATTTGAAGAACAAAATCAGTAAAAAAAAGTACAACAAATCAGTAGCAAGAAAGAACAAAAAATGCAGGTCGGCGGCACTGATTTAGGTAGTTGCTAGAGGCCCTCAAATTTCTAAACTTTCATAACACTTGTAAAACAAACTTCATAGTTCATACATGGTCCAATTGCATAAGCAAAGTAGAGACGTAACTACATCTCGAACCATATCACAATCTTATATTTCATAAGAGTGCAGAAGTGCATTCGCAAGTCTATCAAAACACGGAATTTCATCAATCAAAGTGGGGTTGTTAGTATTAGGACGAGGTTGTTTCCACCTATTGTTGCTAATCGAACATGGCTGCTGTGATTTGCAACAGCTTACTGCTGACGTTAAGCTCAATCTCAAAGGGACATGAAGCTAGACATAAGTTGCAAGAGATAAAATTGAGCGATATATGGAGATAAGAGCTGCAGAATGAGAAAAGCAAAGGGTAATGGAGGAAAAACAAAGCTTCTGAATGGTTTGGCTGGGTGCTAGAGGTCGATTATCAAACGATTCAGAGCCGATTAACTTTTTACCAAACAGAAATCATCTCTGAGTGATTGAGATGTGGGCTCTGGATGGCACTACTCAGAGCCAAACAAACAGCCCTTAACATTTGTTTCAATCTTGATGAGACAAAAGAAGGGTAATATAAAAATCATAATCATAATGTGTATAACCACCAGATAACAGAAAAAAAGACAAGTAATAACTTGATCACTCTTCTTATATATTTCCTAATGCATGACAGGCAACACATCTCAAGCCAAAAACTAATTGGTGTAAGCATCTTTGATCCATAATTCTCAATAACAATCATACGTTTACTAAAATCCAAATCACCAACACAAAAATCCAAGCCGAAAACAAAAATAAACTCAACCATCGAAATAGAAACTGAAAACCTAAAACTAAATTACCTATGGGCTCTTGCTGTTGAATGAACTCATTAACCAAATCTAGTGACTTGTGATTGGTGATCGTGAAGCCAACCCGTGAATGGTTCCTGGTAATTGATAATTTCAGTTCTTCTTCACCTTTTCGACTTAACCAAATTCTACCGAGATATCAAATTATCAAATACAAATTCAATCAATCAATCAAAGTATCAACAGAAATGAACATACTAGACTAATACACACCGAGTTTACAACAAAAATACAGAAATTAGGGCACAAATTCAAAAAAAACCTGTTCGTAGTCTGTATTCCCTAATTCACTGATTCAATTCTTCGTTCTTCCCGTCTATCCCTCTTCGGAGCTGGAGCGGGCTTTTCGCTTTGGGCACCGAACTACTTGGGCTGAATGGCTAAAGTCAAATTTGCAGGCCCAAGTCAAAATATAAAATAAAAATTAGATTAAACTATAAATTTGGTCCATGTAATAATACTGAATTGGATACGACATCAGTATAGTAACCAGTTAATACTTCAATTAGTTACCCGGATACTTAAATGTTTAGAACTTTACATCTTAGGTACCAAAATAGAAGTTTTGAAAGTACGTTATTTTCACGTAATTTGCTCCTTTCTAGAATAAGTGAGATAAAAATTTAGGGAAATTACTAAAATACACATGTCTAATTAAAATGTACTAATTTGTTCATCCATCTGCATCACTTTCAGTCATTATGTCCTCCAATTCAGTTACTTCTCTATACCAAACGCATCCTAAATAGAGAAAAAAACAGTGCAGCTTTAGCCTCCTACTGCCTCGATAGGCTCCGACCCTTAAAACAACAACAATTATGTTTGTTATAAAATATCAACAAATCTAAGGGGTTGTTTGGTAATTGTTGAATGATTTGGTGCAGAATGATTAAGTGATCAGAATGATTAAGAGGCTCTCATGATATAGTGCAAAATGAAATATAATTATTTGGTAATTGTGTACAATGAAATTAGGGCTCTTAATGGTTAAGGGAGATCCATGATACAAAATCATTCAGAGAGTTTTAGAACCATTAAGAGGCAGATTTTTTTTTACCAAACAAGATTTACCTCTTAACAGTTCAGATGTTGCCTCTTAATGAAACTATTAAGAGGTAAACAAACAACCCATAAATCAAACTTGACAAATATTACAAAACCGATCATTATAACATTTTTAAGTTTCAATTACATCGTTCAGATTCCTGTTAGAGACACAACTTATTGCAATAAGATCACCCATTACCATTTAGAATCTTTTGAGTCCACAACTTATATTTGAAAAGCACATTAAAGCAAAAAAATCATAAAAGGCTTAATACAATAATACAAAAACCCCAAAAAGCATAATAAAAACCCCTTAAACAATTCAGCCAGATTCTTTCAATATGAACGTCTTAATGGTATCATTAAAGCACACGATACTTTTCAACCATCACAAGCAAAGTATCCCCCCACTGAATTCCTACTTCAATTCCCAAATCCAAACCCACATTTTCAGACCCACCATCCTTTCTCACCTGAACCATGGCTAGACCCATCTTCATCCTTCTGTTTACAGTCTCATTGGTTCCACTGATCCATGGCTCGGGTCAGGGTGCGGCCCATCTGTGTCGAGCCTACTGTGGCAACATAACCGTCGATTACCCATTTGCTCTTCAATCCGGATGTGGCCATCCGAGCTATCGAGACCTCTTGTTTTGCTTCAATGATGTTCTTATGTTCCACATTAGCTCGGGTTCATACCGGGTTCTAACCATCGACTACGCGTATCGGTCAATGACCCTACACGACCCGCATTTGTCGACGTGTGACTCGATCGTGCTCGGCGGTCGGGGAAATGGGTTCGTGGTGGAACATTGGCGAACACCTTATCTGAGCCCGACTCCAGATAATGTGTTCATGTTGTTGGGTTGTTCAGCTCAATCGCCGTTGTTCCAAGGGTTCCCGACTTCGAAGCATATGCCATGTAGAAACGTTTCGGGAATGGGGTGCCGGGAGTATTACGGTTGCGAGGGTTGGACCAGTGTTGGACTGGCTCGTGGGGGTTTGGGTTATGGGTCCGGACCACCGGTTTGCTGTGGGTTAGATTTCGAGGCAATTAAGGGTGTGAATCTTAGTAAGTTGGAGTGCCAAGGGTACAGTAGTGCGTATACGCTAGCACCATTACGAGTTAGCGGTCCATCGGAGTGGAGATACGGGATACGAGTGAAGTTTGCCGTGGAGGTCAGTAACGATTCGTTTTGTAAAGCTTGCGAGGCCACGGGCGGATCTTGTGGGCACGATGTCGAAAGGTTTGGTCCGTTGTGTATTTGTGGGAGTTGGAATTCGACCTCAAATTGCGATTCAAGTAAGTCTAAGCAATCTGAAAAGCTAGCTGTTAACTGAAAATGTCAGATACTGACCGATAAGCTACATTGGTAGTTGATAAACTAGTCATGTTTACGTGAGAACAATCTGTTTTCGTGAGACCATTGAGACTACTTTTTTTTCACTTGAAACTTCACAGCATAACACTGTAAATGTAAAAAAAAGTCGAACTTTCACAGCAAAAACACTGTGAAGGTTACCTTCACATCATTTTGTTGTGAAATTTCAAGTGTAAAAAAGTGGTCTCACATGTCTTACGAAAACAGGTTGGTCTCACGTGATCTCAAGTCAACTGGTAACACTTTTATATATGACGTACATTTGTTTGGTCTTGTAACTTAACTTTTATAAATCAGTCTATTAGAACATTTACACATATTTGACGTCTATAGATTTAATTTTGTTGCAGTGTTGATACAACCCATCAAAAACTAATGAAATCCGATTGGTTTTGTTGCAGTTATCAAATTATCAGTCGGAGGAACCTCGCCGCCAGCAGATAAATTATTAGGTTATACGGTTAAAATATTTATCCATGTGAAATCGTACATAATGACTTAAAATCCCTTCTTTTACGATCCCAGTACAGACATAGAAACCAATTTTTATTTGTGTGAAAATACATGTTTATACAATATTGTTTCATATGTGAAAGGTTCATATGACTGTCACTACAACAAAATCAAGTTTATAGGACGTTCCCAATTTCTAAGCGTCTTAATAGACCTTTTTATAGGACTTAGTTTATAGGACCCAAAAATAAAGTGTCTTATCTAAATGCGTTGTAATAAGTTTATATGACTTTTTTTGGCGTCTTAATAAGTTTTTTAGGACATTTTTATTATAAAACATCCCATTAGCAATTTTGTCGGACACTATTTGAAAAATTGTTATATAAAACAAGTGTCCTATAAAAATTGAGTTTATATGACACTTTCTCAAAAGTATCCTATAAAGTTGCTAATACGACGCTTTGTATTAAAAATGTCCTAAAAAATTTGTTAAGACGCCCAAAAGCGTAATATAAACTTCTTACAACGTCTTTAGATAAGACGTTTTATATTTTGGTCCTATAAAATTAAGTCTTATAAAGTGGTTTATTGGGACACGTAGAGATTGGGGACGTCCTGTAAACACAATTTTGTCGTAGTGTTTTTTTTTCTACACAAACAGTTTTGAATATTTTACATACTAAACAATATTGTGTAAGTATTGTACTTTGACACATATTGTTTGTTTCATATGTGAAACAACACGTGAAAACCAGTTTGTAACTTTACAGTATTTATTATTGTGAATGGTTACGCGTCTAATTCTCTATTTAATTTGCAGGATTATTGATTGCAGCATCTGCTTTCTGGTTTACGTCTTTTCGAAATTGACAACTCCGTCTCGACTGAATTGGAAATCGAGGTTATCAAAAGGAATCAACCAAGAAACCGATCATCGTAAAAGTTCGGTTAATTCGACATAAATTTTCGTTCAAGCCAAATATAGAAATAGAAGGTCTAACTAATCGACCAGGACTTTCTTTTTATGGTATATTGAGTGAAGTTTTTGTCTTGTGTTCGTTTTTACTTTTCTATTTTCGTATTTTAGTTGGAAACATCTGGCTTCAGTGAATATTTTTGATGTAAAACGACAATTTCTTAAGATACAAGCGTTTTAGTTACGTCAGTATCCCAAGACGAGCAAGCATGTGGAAAGATTACTAGAAGGGTACTCGCAAAATGCAGCAAGATAAATCTCTATTTTGATGTTTAGTTTTTATTTTATCTCTGTCGATATAATACGATTTTATGTGGTTTTAAGAAAGCGATAAATTTTTTATTTTTAAATAAAAATATAAAATTAAAAATAGCATAAAATAAAAAAAATTGATATTAGTATCAAATTAACTATTTAGTAGTTCTCTTTTTTTTGTTGTAACTTCTTTAGTTCATTATCAGTTAATTTAGATTTAATAACAAAATAATAATATAATTTTTTATAAAGATAATAATTAAACATTTTATTAGAACTCAATGATTATTTTTATTATATTTAGATTTTCTATATTTAAAATGGATGTTTATTCTTTATTTGATTATGTTTATCTACAGTTAATTATACGAATTTAAAAATGAAGCTTTAATAAGTTGTACTTACGCAAAAATTACTTGTAATCTTGAATCTTAAGTAACGTATAAACAGTACTTCATGTATAAAAAATGATTTTTAAAAGTTTTTGTCAAATACTTTATAATATAGTATAAATAACCCTGTAAATATTTGGTAAACGGCCCCTAAAACAGTTACTAAGATGTGATTAAAAAATAAGGTAGAAAAGCAAGGTTAGCTGTCGGTTTGGTAGTAAGCAACATCGGAAGGTCAACTTGTTGATAGAATGCTTTTGTTTCCTTTTCTTGTTTAGAAAAGTCCTTGGTGGTCTCTATTATGGAACCAGTGGCTTCCTCCTAAGATGGGTTTATTCTGTTTTTCTGAAAATTCTGCAGGAATGCTCTTCCTATGGATGACAGGCTCAGATACATGGGCTTTCAAATGCCTTAGAAATTGAATTTCTGCATTATAAGTCAACAGGATTCTTTACCTGAAGATATTTTTAGGCAGAATTATTACCGTGAGGATTGAGCTGCCAAAAGATATTATCCTCCCTATAAAAAGAGAAAAAAGAAAGTATTCTGAAGCCAAATGCTCTTGGATGGGTAGTTGAATCTTTATGGAAACGTTTTTCTCACTCGTTTCTCAACTGCCCAATGTTAATTGAAGTAGACGTGCATCCAAACACTCGAGCCTATAGTACTGCTCCAGTAAGAAGTTCAAGTTTGTTCTTTTCTAAAGAATACAACCATGTGTTTTTTTTACTTTCCACATGTACTCAAATGCACATGGTGATCAAAAACATAGGATAGAACACCTACAAGCGCGGGTATAGCACCCGAGTTTAGTGATGGCCAAAAACCGGTCTCGGATCGGAACAGTGATGTTTATAACCGGTTCAGATCCTTATTTCGTCGAAAATATTAAGGTTCGGTTAACGGTATTTGTAACCGATCCAGGTGTCCGGGCCGAAACTGGTCCTATATTAAAAAAAAACATTTTTTTATATTTTTTTTTAATTTTCTTTTTGATGAATTTAAAAAAAAAAAAACTTTATTGTCATTCTAATACACTTTAAAGTATCTAATTAGGTCAATCAAATACACTCAAAAAATAGGTTTTATTTTAGCTTTATAATTGGTTTTCAATCAAATACAATTAAAATTTACGTTTTATTATAGTTTTATAATTTGTTTTCAATCAAATACATTTAAAAAAAATGTTTTTATTGTAAATTTGTAATTTGATTTTCAATCAAATATACTTAATAAGCTAGAAATACATATAACAATACATTTTTTTGAAAAAAAAATCGGGCCGATCCCGAGCCTTGGTTTTGGATGAGAAGAGAAGACCATAACCAGTCCTTAATCGGTGGTACCAATACGTCTCGGGCCGGGCCCTCTACCGGTCTAGGGCCGAGCCGGGCCCATTTGACCATCTTTAGAGTCCATGTCTTGGCCATAGTTCGAATAACTCTGGACACATGTAATATACTGTTAAAAATCATATTTCACATAGAAAAATATATTACATTCGACTTGCTAATTAAATAATCAGATTGAACTCAACTGAGCATTTGATATTAAATTGGGAATTTTTAGTTTGGGCATTTTGTCAAACACATACAAGGGCGGGCCTATATCGAGGCATATAGTGGTCCGTGTCACCGCCTCATGATTCTGTAGTAGTGGGATAAAATTACGTTTCTGAAGGGTGATACAGTAATGTTTCAACACGTGTCTTTGCGAATTGCACTTATATTTTTTAAAACTACACTGACGATATGAGTTTGAACTATCTGAGTTCTTATATTATTATTTTTAGAAAGCGTCTTATTCAGTATGCTTCTAGGGGAGCTTTATGTAGAAAACTAAACGGGCGTTTGGTTCGTACAATGAAATTTGATGGAATTGGATCCCATCAAAGGAATTTGATCTTGAATGAATGGGAATGAAATTTGAACCCTTGATCAATTTTAATCTCATGTCCATCCATGAATTGCGCTTTAAAAGAGAATTGATCTGATGTATCTCGGTACACCTCATTAGTGTTGACATTCAATCATAATTGGTCCAAGTGTGAAGATCTCTTCTTACGCTTCTCACTATAACTTCTTTTCTCACCGGAACCGAACCCTATGATATAATATATCATTTTGATGACAACCAAACAAATCCTTTGTAATTATGCATCAAATGCCGAACTACGTGTTATTTAGG
This sequence comes from Cynara cardunculus var. scolymus, assembly GCF_001531365.2. Lineage (NCBI taxonomy): Eukaryota > Viridiplantae > Streptophyta > Magnoliopsida > Asterales > Asteraceae > Cynara > Cynara cardunculus. Next base: position 19,430,563 of record NC_037533.1, on the reverse strand, counting down.
CAAAAAGTTGATTGTCGGCAATCCAACCGGTCCCACACGAGATCCGCTTCCAAAGACACCAATATGAGGGGACCTTTTTTGGCTCACTCAGCCGTTGAGGCTAGCGAGGGCCCCAGGTCTTATATTTAGACAAAATCGTCTCACCCTTTTCTCAACTGAGCTGCACGCTAGAGGTTTAACCTATGTGTTATACCCTGAGACTTTTTAATGTTTTATAATATAAAATAAACCGTTAAAATTGTATGAAAAAAATTTAAAGTAATGCATATCACCATCTATCGATTGACATCTTCGTCCCATTTACCATCGAATCTCCTTTATGTTGTACATGGATGAACAAGTATCGGTCATTCGTTTGGTCCTCATGGACCCCGTCCGAATGGTACAAAAAACAAGCAAATTCAGTCCATCCAAGGAGGAAAAAACCGTGTCCACTAATTATGGGCCGTTTATCAAACACTTATTTCGTAAGTGTTTATCGAGTCACTTACCTTATTAGATGAATATGACAAGGACCAAGAATCTTATCTGGTAAGAGCGATGACAATTATCAAGAGTCTTACCTGGTATGCTTTTATCTGGAAAATTGCTGCATATGATATATGTTGTTTTGATGGATTATAATCTTACCCGGTAAGGTATGCGAGAGTGTGTGGACTCTTTATCAGCAAGCGTGTACCAGATAAGTCTAAAAATCAAGACAATATTTAAAATTTTAATTTATTATATCGATGACAACATTTAAAATTAAGAGGCTTTCACCATCACGGGACGTCAGGCGTGAGCCAACCACGATAAACGGTGTTGACCATCTCCAGTTATTTTTTATTTTCACAGAGTCAACATCTTCGGGCGTTCAAAAATTTCAAATCTTTATGTTGTTTACGTGGAAGCATTTCGTTCTTCCGATTTCATCATTTTGTGCTTCGACTTATCTTATGCAAACATCTGGTAGTTGGTCAATAAAAACCTAACTAATCCAAAATCGGACCCGTAACCAATCCTAGCGGTCCCAGTCCTTTTCGATCCGATCATCGGTCGTTTTATGCATCCATATTGTTGTATTCTTCAAATCAAAGTTAAATTCGTAGATACAAATACAATATCTGTCACGGTATCAAAATAGATTGAAGTTACAAAAACAATACTAAAAAGTCAAAGATGCCTTACGGGTCGACAAAGGCAGCTAACGACACAAATACACGGGTCAAAGAACCGTTCTTTCAACATATACATAGAATTTTAACCGATATAAGTTTTTTCAACTCGTCATAGCATTATCTCATCTTAGCTGTCGTACAACTGATCTTTATTCAAAGGCGACTAAGAATATCGTGATAGGATAAATAAGGTTTTTCACTACATCCCTTAAGATTTAACCAGTACGCTGATGACTAAATAAATTTAATACCTGTAAAAATAACAAAAACTGTATTTTCTTAATTATAACTCCTCATCTGATTGATTGAAATTATGAGTTCAATCAACCACAAATGTGGTGCCTGATTAGTTTGAGCTTAAACTCCAAATGTCAAAAGTGTCTAAAGGTCTTATGTTCAAATCCAAGGAGGAATAAAAATCCCTTTGTGGTCACAAATGTTCAAATGCGATGACTCCAAACTATTTGCAAAATAGATGGTCATCCTGAAATTAATCGGCTCAGATAGCAAGTTGGATATTCAGGTTAATGAAAAAGAAATAGAGTTCAATCATTGAAGGATATGATCATAAAAATCCAATCATTTAAAAGAAACACTTTGGCCTTTGAAGTCATGTTGGCATGGTCCATAAATCATGTTGGAATGTGTAAGGAATAAATGTTTTTTCCACAATGGATAGTGATATTTCATTAAATGTATATATCATTAAAAACAGTTGTACCTTTTTTTATTGGTATTATTGAAATTGTAACAGTAAATTTATAAAACGGTTCAACCTTTATTTTGAAGTTCAAAACTCGATTTTTTTGTGCTGCAAATGTTTTAGGGGGCGTTTGGTTCGTCGGAATCCGTCGGAATCTGATAAAATTGGAATGACTAAATTCCATTCCAATGTTTGTTTACCGATGGAATATAATTGAATTCTAAACATTCCCCCATTTGAGGATTTCACCACTCCTTTGTAAAAGTGAAGGAATTAAAATCCATTTTATCTAAAATTGTGTAAATGACATAAATAGCCTCATGACAACTGGTTTCTCTCATCTTGATAACCCTAGCCGCATCTTTTTCTCATTGACTGCTTCCAAAAAAATCGAACCCACCGGTTTCTCTCATCTTAAACAACTTGTTTCATCTTCATCATTGATCGATTTACTGCTTACTTCGATTTCTACATAGGATTTTTGTTCATATTTCTAGTTCGATTTCTGCTTATCGAAGATGAGTATGATTTCTGCATACGATTTTTATCGTCGATCGATTACTGCTTACTTCGAGTTTTAGCATTAAAACATCTCTAACATGTATGCTATATTTTATCTTTTTTCTTTTAAATTTGGAGATTTCTTCATTTTTTTTTTTTTGTCTATTTTAGAGAAAGAGTTCAGTATATTTGTTTGAACATTTTTTTTCCCAAATATCATTTAATTAGCTTTGTAGAGTTTAAGATGTTGTATATATATATATAGAGGGAATATCAAATGTTAACTATCATTTTTGTATTAACTTTGAAAACCCTCTCAACCAATCAAATTYCATTATTCTTATAGGTTTATGTCTTGTTCATTTTACCCTTACAAGGGTATTCTAGTAAATTGAATTCATTTGTAACCCCCAAACAATTAATGGGGAGTTACAAACAATCAAATCCCAAAAAATATGCATTCATATTATTAATTTTTT
>NC_037533.1:19397046-19426565 GCF_001531365.2 Cynara cardunculus var. scolymus | reverse complement strand
ACGGTTTACACAAATGATGGCGGTTTTCATTTGATCACTCCTCTAGATAGATAGATAGATAGATCTAGAGAGAGAGAGAGAGAGTGGTGAGTATGAAACAAGTTCATACGTTATATATGATTGCATCAGGTTCATATGTATAACAGCTGCAATGAAACAGGTTCATAGAACATATTTTTCCCTGTTTTTCTCTTCCGTGTCTCCAATATAAATTCTTGTTTTTCTTTACTTATTTAGTTTGTTTCAATCTTGACATTTCATCAAAAAAAAAAAAAAAAATAGATGTGATTACTTTGTAAGGTTTGTATGAAATTGATGCTTTACAAAGTAAACCTCTTCCTATCTCTCTCTCTCTCTCTCTCTATATATATATATATATATATATATATATATAAATTTTTTTTTTTTTTGTTTTAGAAATAAAAGTAATTTTTATTAAATTTCGTACATGTAGAAAAGGAACTTAAAAAAACATGCATTGTGAAGTGATAACCATGACACCAACCACAATAATTGATTTTACAAAAATAAATTTTTAAAGAAAAATGGTTAATTACATTTTGTATCCCAATGGTTTCATAGAATTTACTAAAAAGGTCCCTACCCCTAGAAGTTCATGACTATCATGCTCAAAGCTTTTGTTTTTCCTACCAATCTAGTCCTTTAAAGATAATATATACTTAATATATTTATATAATGTATATGAGTTGGGTTCACATGAGACTAAGAGTTTTTTGTGAGATCCATAAGACCAATATATGTTCATTGATCAACTTTATAAGTTAATGATTTAATGGTCTAAAGTTGCGCGATGACAATTTTGTGATTATTGAGAAGTCTCGTGGCAATTTTATGATTATTGAGAAGTCTCGTGACAATTTTATGATTATTGAGAAGTCTCGTGGCAATTTTATGATTATGAATGTTCATATTGTAGACTAATCCAAAGGTTGAAAATTGGTCTTACGGATCTCATGAAAAACCCTTGGTCTCACTCACATGATCTCAAGTCTCTCTCTCTCTCTCTCTATATATATATATATATCCAAATGTTATTTTGAAAACTGGTAAATATATGAGAAGTAAAAAGAATTTATTCTAGTCTCTTCATACTGTCAAGATCAGATTTGACTGGTCAATAATTGCGACATTGACTGATCAATAATTACGGATATGACTGATAAAATATTGAGATTTATGCGAAAGATAGAAATGATAGTTTCGTAATTTTTACAAATAGACGATTAACGGATTCATATGTGAACTCGTGTAATTCGCATATGAACTATGTGTGTGTGTGTGTGTACACATTGTTGAATTATTTTATTATATGATTAAAACTGAAAAATATTCAATATTATGATCATTTGAACTTATTGACGAGACGATTAAAATGATGTATTTTACAAAAAAAAGTGTATTATATTAGGTATTTTAGTTAATATACGATTATGTGTATTAATATAAAAAAATGCAAATAAAAAGGGAAAAATCAAAAAAAAAAAACCCAACAAACTTTCTCATTCTGAATTATTAGGGCCCTATTTTTTTAAATAAATAAAACATCGAACTTTTACTAGTCGGTTAATGTACTTCTTTTGGGGTTAAAAGAATGTAGGTAACCAATTTTAAAAAATGTAATAGTTTATTTATCAAAAAAAAAAAAATCAGAAACTTAATCAATCAAAATAAGAAAGTTTAATGGTTTTTTATTCAAAAACAGAAAGTTTAATGATTTTTCATTTAAAAAAATAATTTACGTACTTAATCATTTAAAATGTGAATGATTTTTTCTTTCAAAAAAATAATAATTTAGAAACTAAACCATTCAAAATGAAAAAGTTTGTTGTGTTTTTTTTTTCAACTTTTACCAAATAAAAGTGAAAAAATAATATATATAAAATAAATTAAATAACTGATTATAAGGATGAAAAGTGTAATTCTTTTCCAGTTAAGTTGAATTTTTATTTATTTTCTAATGTAAAGATGGTTTTTTATTTATTTTTAGCCAAAAATCGAAAAATGACTATTTCGTTAATATACAAGATATATTTTGATGATTTTCTCTAAACCAAATAAATATATTTTTATTTTATATATTTTTATTTTTGTACAAATAAACAATTATATTTATTATTATTTTACATATTTTTTTGCTAAATACTGTCTAACTTTTTTCAGCTAAATAATATTTCGTACTTGATAATGATTTTTATTTGTTATCTAAAAAAAGTCAATTTTTATATGCTGAGTTAAATTTTAAAACACATACAGTACTTATATATGGTAAATATAACAAATAAATTCATACATTTTCCTCATCTTTTTGGTAAGGTTTGAACCCTTGACTTCTTAAGAGGCAAAAAACTTATATACCGTTAAATCAAAGACCCTTTTGGTAATTTGGAAAAATGGTTGAAGGCAATTATCCAACAAATTAAATAACTCAAGTCAAACCAGTAATCAAATTGAGTAAACCGATTAGCCCATCTTTATTATTGTTCTTTAGGGCTGTTCATTGGTTGACATCTATTGGATGTGAGGTGAACCTAACCGATCTAATAATTGATTGGATGTTGGATTACTATTTTGATGTGGTATCCAACTCAGTATTATTTGCTATTCAACCCAATTTCATCTCATCACTCCCCACATCAGCATGGTAATAAGTTAATGCTTTAATTAGTTATCCGGATACTTAAATGTTTAAAACTTTACATCATAAAAAAAGTAACGTACTTTAACTTGATTCCTATCTTGAGTAACGTACTTTCAAAGCTTCCATTTTGGTAACTAAGATGTAAAGTTTTAAACATTTAAGTACGTGGGTAACTGGTTGAAGCATTAAACGGTTACTATTCTGATGTGACGAGCGATGCGATATCCAACTCAGTATTATTTACTATAACCCAATTTAATCTCATCACTCGTCACATCAACATGGTAACTGATTAATGCTTTAACAGGTTATCAGAATACTTAAATGTTTAACACTTTATATCTTAGATATCAAAATGAAAGTTTTAGAATTACGTTACTCAAAATAAAAATTAAGTTAAAATACGTTATTTTTTCATACAATTAATTGATAATTGGCACGAATATCAAAGAAAAACTGAAAGTTGACCCTTTGTTAAATTTGGTCGTAGATAAACAAAGACGGTATCCAAACCCTAACCTCTATTGGTTGCATAAGAAGCACATCCAACGGACGAGAATCCAAACGGGCCCACAATTCGAATCCCAGAAAACGACGCGCGGAGCAGGTGCGTGGATTAAACCAAAAAAGGAAGGATAGAAGTGAAAGAAGGAAGAGGATGGTGCACGATGAATGATAATGATGATGATGATGGATGGATGAGACCAGACATTCAGGTGCTACTGCTCTTTTCTTCTTCTTCTTGTTTCTACGCTAAATTCACACCCTCCAAGATTACACTCCTGTTCCCTCTTTGCCCCCCCTCCATTTGCGATCATATTCTCCCATACTTTCTCTTCAAATCGATTTGTTTGAATCGATCCCAAGGTGTTAGTATTGATCGATGATGGAGGAAATGTACGGATTGATGAATTACCATGAGCAAGTTCCACCGCCAGATTCGGCCAGAGAGAACTACGGCCACCATGCTTTTGATGATCAGTCACCAGAGGTTGGCCATCATCGGAGAATTCGGCCAGTATTCGGATCAGGTTCCAATATTCAAACTAGTAGTAGCAATAATAATAACAATGGATTAGCTGAAGAACTAGATGAAGATTTGTCAAGTGAAAATCGAGCCAAAATCATGTCACATCCGCTTTATCCTAAGTTGCTCCAAGCTTACATCGCTTGCCAAAAGGTACGAGTATGTCATCTATGTGTGTATGTGTGTGAGAGAGAGAGAGTGAGAGTGAGAGTGAGAGAGAGAACTAGAACGTGTACGTATGTATCCCATTAGCTTTTCTGTTTTTTCAGTGCTTGATTCAGTTACAGTTGGATCTGCAATCGAAAAGGCGTAAAATGTGCGTAGCAGCTGGGTCATGTGCTTGTTATGTGTTTATGCGCTTGCAAGACGTAGATCATGATCATGATTTCAGTTTTGCATCAATTTTGAGAGCTCGTTTTGCTGCTTTAATTTGCATTTGAATTCTAGTGATATTTTCGAGCTGGTTAATTCTCGGATGATCTTCAAACATTTTAGTAGTAATTAAGAGTTAAAGTGGTGTTTAACAGTTCCGATTAGACAATTTATCGAACTTCCTGTTGGGGTTAAGATTCGTTGAAGAATCAAATACGTCCTTTGAAGTAGAAATCACTTGTTTTAAGCTCGTTCGTGTTTGATTCTTATCAGGTTGGGGCTCCGCCGGATATATCGAATCTCTTCGATGAAATTTTCAGAGATAATGATTTCTGTAGGAGATCCAGCGCCTGTTCTTGTCTGGGCGACGATCCAGAGCTTGACGAATTCATGGTTGGTTATATCGTTGCCACATCTGTGTGTGTTTATTATTTCTTCATGTGGCTGATTACTCCATTTTATGATTCTTTTGAAGGAAACTTACTGTGAGATGCTGGGTAAGTATAGATCGGATCTCGCAAGGCCTTTCGATGAAGCAACTACGTTTCTGAACAATATGCAAACTCAACTCACCAATCTCTGCAAGGGAACTTCTATAACCTACCACACAGGTCTCTCTCACTCTCTCTCTCTCTCTCTCTCTCTCTCTCCCCTTCATTCATGGATTCTCGTGCTATGTGTGGGTTTCATCATCTTTATGTCCCACCTTAATTTATTATTATTTTATCATGCATCTCACATACATACATATAAATAAATATATATATATATATGTATATATATATATATGTCCCATCGGAAAATTTTCGTTTTATATCATTTTCTGGGCGTCGGAAAGAGGGGGAGGGGGGGTGACGGAGGTCGGTGGTGCGGCGTTGGATTTATAACCTCCGGTGATGATATGACTGTAAACGCTTCCTTTTTTGGCGGGTTGCAGTGTTAATTGGGAACGAAGCACTCGCCGGATATTTTTATGCGGCGTCTTTTTGGATTCGGCAGTTACAACAAACTAGAAGAGGAATCGGGAAACCCTAGCTTAGGTGACCGTATCCCTTCCGACTTCCGGTCGAGTGCCCTTTACTGGGTTTCTCTTTTTAGGATATTCGTTACTGATCCCTGACCTTTCACTCATTTCCACATTCGAAGCCTGATCTGTGTTTATCTTTACAAATGAGTCCAAACGCCTTGAAATCCCAAACCGTTCCATGACATCCGTAAAGGGGTTGGTATACACACACATCTAAAATCATGCATTAAAAATGCATAAATAAGGATCTAATGTTGATAGATATGAATAAAAAAATTAACAGATTATGATGCATTTAATAAGTAGAAGATCTGCATTTATCATAACCTCTTAGCAAAATGCAAAAAGGGTCACTTGATCATATTATTTTCTTATTTATGTGTATACATATACTAGCACAAACATATCAATATTGCTTTCTTTAAACTGGTATTAAAGATTGATAAATTGTTATGGTAGTGTTTAGATGTCGATTTAATTAAAAGGTTGTTATTGATATATTTGCATAGATATAAGTGTAATATTAATACAAAAATAATTCAAATATAAAATTAAAAATATGAAATATTTCATGATGTTCACTTGTCTATTTTTCCCACACTTTGATTATTTATTTGGAGAAGTGTTAAACATAGGGTTGTAATGTGCATTGAACAGAATTAAAGTTCGACTTTGTTTATGCATGATCAGGGTTTAAGATAAAGTAAGACTTAATTGATTTTCGATTATGGTATTAAATTCAGTATATAGGGGATGAACGATTGCAGTGGTTTGGGCACGTTTGCAGGACGCCAATGACGACTCTGATGAAGAGGGTCAAAAGTTATGATGGTCGAGGGGTGAGAAGGAGAGGCAAGCCGAGGAGGACATAGGATGAGCAACTTAGGATGGGCATGATTGCTTTAGACATATCCGAAGATATAATAACTGATAGGAGATCTTGGAGATACAAGACTAGAATAGCTGACTAGGATGTAGGAACCTGTAGATTGTGTAAATGAGAAGGTGAGAGTTGGAGAGGTTGGTGATGGGACAATGTGAGGGTTTGTTAGTTGACAGAAAAAGAGAAATAACCGTTCTACTCTTTGTGTTATTTGTTATATATGCATACAGTTCATCCTTTCCGGACCCTATCTTCAACTGAGATATGTTGTCTCCGTTTTGTTCGGTTTGGTTTTTAGTTTAGGAACAATTAAAACCGCAGGATCATAATGTCAAAAAGGCTTTCTTTGGACTTCTCTAAATGTATGAGAATTTTAAAGGCTACTAAAAGTCATGAATTAAGAAAAATGCAGATGTATATTTTATATAGTGAATTAACAAAGTATGTTAACGAACAATGTAAAATTTCACTTCCTGCATATGATGTCCAAATTCTTTAGCAAATAGAAGAACCGATAACAATATGGTTGTAGCCACTTGTTTTAATCCTCTACTCCTATATATTGGTCTGTATTTACCAAATTTTTGATAGAGGTATTGTTAAACCTGTAATCCTTTTAATTTATACCAAGCTTAGCCGAGATCAATTTTGGGTGCAGTTAGGGTTTACTAAATGGAGGGTCTGTTTGTTAGCAACTTAATGAACTCCCAATTTATTCGGTCAATTATACATGGTTGTTTGGTAGTTGTTTAATGATATAGAAAACGACTTATTCAGTAAATCTTCATGGGGGTTTGTTTATGCAAAAAACTAAGTTTTTTCAAACTTGCCCCTCCCAATTAAAAAACACTCATTCCATTTACGAAAAATCTCTCTTAAACAAAAACCTTCCTAATCCATACAAACAGATTAACTCATAGAAAACTTTATCCATACAAGATTTAATGAAAAACCAACCGAACAACTCCTGAGTTAGGACTAGCTAGGTATGCTCAATTTCTGTCTTAATCAAGGCTTTAGATGGCGCAAGTCTATTGTGACAGTGAGGTTGACCTTAAGTCTAAGAGAGCCATGATGAGGCATGACGACATATTTGTATAAATACACACATACATATGTTTTTTTTCTTTCTATTATTACCTTTTATAAGAGCATATTCATGTAACTTATATACCAAACTTTTAAAATACTAAAAGTTAAAAAAAATATGAAATAATGTCTTGCAAAAAAGGTACATTGAACCATGATGTGCCACAAGTGTAATGTGGTGTAGATGACAAGCTTTACTCCCTGCCTTTTAGAACACTGGACTTAATACATCTACTATATTATTGATATTGCAGGCTTGGCATTGCAAAAAACTTAAGTCCATTTTTTGAGTCAGTTTGTATAAACATTTATAGAAAAGTATTAGTGTTATTATTTCACCACAACAATGTAGATTTAAAAATTACTATAAACAAACTTTGTATTGTAATATACTAATATAGAAGGGATCAAAAGAGAAACCAATCAACTCTTAAAAATACGATCAGAACATATGTGATATCAACATGCATGTAGGACACGAACAACCAGTCAATGTGACCAAGGTTGCATGAAACTCGCCTTTAGTGGCTCGTCAACATGACCATTCTGCATGGTTTTTCCATAAGTTAACCGTCTTCGCATTTGAACCCATCTCATAAAATATTATATATATTATATATATATATATATTATATATATATATATATATATATATATACATTCACACACTATTTTATTTAAGTATATCAGAACATGCATCATATTGCAGCCACTTATAGCCTTGCATCAACTAGATAAATATGATCAGTATGGCTTATCTAAATGGTTATGACTTTTTTCATATACTCATTTTCAAATGTCATGTAATTAGCGAACTATCAATAATATGTCAATGGACAAACATTATAAAGTTTTCCCTTCTATGAACTTCATATAAATTGCATATAAGCCTAGCCCTCAAAAACCTTACTGGTTTTTGGTTAAAGATGTTTAAAACAATCTATTTATTCTTAATAATCACATGTTTTGCATGCTCAATAAGTTATAGGTTTTTAAGTTATATCGTCTTCTTGGTATATATTCATCCCTTTAAGATTTTGGTTTCATACTATTTCAGGTGTTGTTAAACAAACCTAAAGTCCCATTAAAGTAATAGAAATGTAAAGAAGAGTTTGAATTTCACAAAAAAAGAAAAAGAATTTTAATAAAGAGTTTGTGGTATTTTGGTTACCACTAAATCCAAACCTTCGATTACGTCTAAGGTTTAAACTTTATCAAGATAGGAGTGTATATACATATTTGTCATATATAAATATTTGGGGGGTGTTCGTGTATACCTTCTTTTCATTCACATACCACATAAATATGTATACACCATGAATACATCGAAGGTCCTTATAAGAACCAATTTTTTGTCATTTTTCTTGTCACACCATTCCAAACTTACCAAATTAAGAGGTTATATAAAACTCCACAATGATAGTTCTTATAAGAACTTATTTTATGGATTCAATGAATAATTTAAGTTAACGAAATGTATACATATTAATAACTATATAGGGTATAAAAGTCAAGAAAATACATAAAATAAAATAATAAAATATCATTTCACACCAAATTCAAGATAATAACCAATAGTAGCTCTTATAAGAAGTCTCTCTTTAATAATTTTTATAAGAACATTCAACCATTAAAAAAGACATGCTAACAAACACCCCTTTAAAATTTGATGATATTTTTGTATGAGTACAAAATTGATAGAGAATTCAATTTTATTGTCTCACCTATCATTTATTGTCTAAGCTCGTAGCATCGAATGATGGCATTTCCGTAGCGTACCATTTGTGATTTGTTGCACTCTTTTTTACTTCAGACAAGATATTTATATGATAGAAACCTTGAGGAAATGAGTTGTCATGTCAACCGCAGTTGAATCCTCAAGTATGATACATCTACATAAATTTAATAAACATTAATACTATAAATGTTTAAATTACTGCACGTATTAACAATTTTATTTTCTAAAATTTCAGAAAGAACAGGTTTTTCGGTCGGGCCACATTTTCTTTCATGATTGTGTATTTGTATTGTTTCAAAATTGCATGGGAAGGATAATTAAGACATGAAACTCAGAACCCTATGCAATATTGTAGTCTAATCATAGAAAAGGTGATAAATCTCATCAACCTACACTTCTGAAACTAAAAGATTCGATTTTAATTTGTATATACAAAAGCAAAATCTTTTCATGTTTCCTCGTCAAAAAGAAAAAAAAAAACTGTTGATACCTTAAGAATCATGTTGGTTTCGCCAATATCTTGTCCTCTCTGGACAGCTTTCTTTTTGCCATTCCCTTGTATGATATCCTGAGAATATATCTCATGTGCATCTTATTATAATCCTCAGATGTTCTATCTCTTTTTGCTGATGATCATAAATTCAAACATAGAAAATGTATAAAAACTGATGCCATTAGGTCTTGAGATCATTGTTGAATTTCATATCGGCTAGATTTGAACCATTTCTCCTCCATATATGTTGGAACTTCTCTTCTCTTTTCAAGGATCTTTTGGGAGAGTAACATAACGAGATTAATCTACATATTCTCACATGACATTAGAGGCAAGATCTACCACTATCTCGGGACTCGTAACTCTAAGACAAGCTTTTCCCGCTTAGTCTCCGTTGGGGGGGGGGGGTGTTAGACTCACATTTACTAGACTTGTACAACTTTTTCTTCTCGAAAGGTGTATTCTACTCATGTCCTCTCCTATAGGGTGTATGTGAGGAGGTAAGAAATGAGGTGATATGTGAGTAAGAAGGGGTATGAATAACAACACCCATTAGTCCGTGTTGGATTTCCACCTCCGCTAGACTTTGACCAGTTTCTCCTCGGTATGTGTTATAACCCCTTTCTCTCATCAAGCCATCAAGGGCTTTTTAAAGAGTACTTTAATGAGTATCATACATTCTTACAGTAATGACTTTATAATTTAAAATTGGACTAGATATTAGTTTGATCAAAGATGAATAATAACTTGTAAGGAAATTGCTTTAGTGATGCATGTAAATAACTAATTGTTTTCAAGGCTTCCAAACCACAGGCAAATGAATTTGTTGTCTGTGAGTACTGTTGAAATTTAAGCCCAACTGGAACTACATGCACATGCTTTATTAAAGGCTGATTCATCTAGGGCTCTTTATGTGAGTACTGTTCTTAACTTCTTATGTGGGATGAAATGTCCTACATTTGTTTATTGTGTTTTCACTTTGTAGAATAAAGTTTTTCAAATGTTGGATAAACATTTTTACTTTGTGGATCTTATATATAGTATGGATATTTATTAGATGTGGCAACGAGTACTTTCATTTAATTACTGAACATAAACAAAATTTTAATATAAAAATCTTTAAAATGATTTAAACCAAAAGTAGTACTTTTTCTAACTTTCTCATTGCCAAGTGCCAATGCATGGCAAGGAGAAAAAAAGATAACTAAAATAAGAGAAATGAAACAATCAAGGAGCTAAATTTCCCTTGGCTGATTTTGAACACTATATGCCAATTTATAGCAGCTGAGATCATAATAATTGCCTTTCATCTATTCACAGCCCTTAATCAATTTTCATAAGTATGTTGTTATTTACACACCTATTAAAATCAAGTAAAATCATATACTGAAAATATAAAAAGTAAAATTTGATATTGATGTGAGGAGTGAACTAAAAGGTAGGCGTGAATTTAACAATATTATGGGGTTGTTAAATAAGTGTTTACTCATATCACTTACTTTAGCGATTGAGCATGACAAATATCGAGAATCTTACTTGGTAAACACTCATCGGGTTTAAGATGTTTACCAACAACCATTCTTATGCCAAGAATGTTATAAGATAAGGTAAGTAAGGTTGATGTCTCTTGCTATTAAGCGTTTGGTAAATATCCCCTAAGCCCATTCTTTTATGTTATCTTCCATATATTATGTAGCACTTAATATGTGTATGCCCCTTCCTCGTTTATATCTTTCTCACAAGTTGAACCAGCCTCTCTACCTGTTAGGTTGAGGTAAAGACGGAGTAAATCTTATCCCTAAGCCTTACCTCTATATGAAATATATTGGGTTCATTTGGTTTGAGTTCAACTTGTGTAGCAACTTGCTATGAGCTCTTGGATCAAGACATTTCACAAGAATATATATATATATGCTTATCGTAATTAATCATGAACTTTGCCAGGAACATATATACAACGATTTGACTTTCTCCTTTATGATGAAATGACAATTGAACAACATGTTTTGCTTGGAAAGTGAAAATCATGGTTGGATGGCATAGACATGGTTAAGAGCATATCCATCAGTGATGTTAAAGTAAAGCTTATGGAGATTTTGAAGCTTTTTTTAGTTCAAAAGTTATGCTAACATTATGTTAAGATAGATAAATGAAGATAAAGAAGATAGAAATTTTGCAAATGTGAAGAAATCTCGAAAACTTAATATTTCAAAGGGACATGCATTATTTTAATTATTTCTACCAATGAGGTTGAATATGTTATAAATTTTTATAAAACATTTTAAAAGTGTATTAGTGTGATTAATGATTGATAATTAGGAGGGAAATAGTTTTTTTTAATATTACAACCAATAGAAGTAATTGAAATTAAATGTTTATAAGAGAGAAATAATATTTTACTTAATGTATTAAAGATTTTAATAATATAACTAGTGTTTTTAATTTTTAAAACCAGTAGATTAAGTTGAATGTAGTTTCTTTTTATAGATTTTGATATTTGATTATCCCTTTTAAAAAAAATTATTAAATGTATTGAATATTTTGATAAAATAGTTATTGTTAAAACATAGTAGTTGTTGTAGTTGGATTTAGTTTTTTCAATAGATTTTAACTTTCAGTAATTTATTTTCTTAAAATTATAGTATTGTTGTTGAAGATGCTCTTTAGCTTTAAACGTTCTTCTAATTCACATTTGGGCAAAAAAAATTATATATGTTATAAAAGCTAGCTAACATCAATTACACTTATGTGCATTATCCATTAGAAACATAAATCAAATTAAATTAAATCAAATAAATTTTGTATATCTTATATAAATGGAATTTAGGATATAAGATGTCTAAATACTTATCCTCTTATCAACTATTGTTTATGTGAAGATCCCTATTTTCAATTTATATTCCAAATAAGTAAATAAAAAAGATTCGTATATGGTTTGTTGTGTTATTTATTTAATATAATTGATGGGAAATAATTGGTTCTGAGAAAGGCTATTTGAACAGTTTGTTATTGTGAATTGTAGCCAGGAGGAGCAAGTGAATATGAAACCTTTTTCCAAACATGATAAAGTGTTTTTGTCAGTGTTTCCTTACTTATATTAAAAAAATAATAATAATAATATAGAGCTTTTTTCCTAAAAACTTCATGTGGGTTTAGGTTAGGGTTTGTACTTAAGTCATTAATAAGTACTAAAAGGAGCAGTGCGTGGTTTGCGGGTTATCTTCCTTGTCTGCCTTCTTTTCATTTATTTATTGGAAGACCGTACACATTGCAGAGGCCCTGGGCTCTGCTTACGATTCGACACAACGAACCTTGGCTTGTAATATCATTTCTCTCACTCTTCTTTTCTCGGGACCCCACCCCCACTCAAATCTTTGGTGTTATCACATCCATGGAATCATTCAACTCTATTGTGTACCATGTATCTTTTTCAGTTTTCAGCTTCACTAGTCTTGTATATACACTATACACATGCTTATATACCTTTATGAATACACACAGACTGCCTCGTTGGTTGGTTGACACCGTTAAGTTCTTTATAAATAAAGTTATTTATTTTGTCTGTATAAATAAACAAAGTTTATGTTTGAGAGACTTCTTCATAAATGGAAAGATCGTTTTTTAGTTGGGAAAGACAAGTTTGAAAAAGACCTGGTTTTCTATATAAATCTCTCTCTAGAAGCTTACTGAACTAACCACTTTCTATATTATTAAACTACTACCAAATTGTCATGTATAGTTGGGCTTGTGAGTCATTAAACTGCTAATAAACATGCTCTAACACACATACATATGTTATATGCAATGTATACATATATACGTGTATATACTCTTATGATAAACATTTGGTAAATGGGCCCTTAATGATAAAGACATCCATAATTGTTCGTGTGTATGTATTGTTAGTACTTGGAGTGGGAAGGGGATAGAGGGCCAACAATTTAGGTTGGGGATGTGTTTTTGCCTTATTTGTCATGTGTGGGTTCTGCCTTGCCTCATCTTTTGTGTTTTTTCATTATACTTATTCGTTACTTTTCTTACTTACTTCTCTCGTTCTTCGATCACCAAATGTTATTCTACACTTCAGCTTCCTGTGTGCTCACATTCTTGCACATGTCGAAGGTCTTTACTATCACACCCCCATTTGCAGGAGGTGCGATGGCTTAACAATCATGATATAATCCAATCAAATTGTAACTTAAAATCATAAACTCGATAATAGAAAATTTTAAATTAAATATCAAATGTATTAAATAGACAATTTCGTCTAAAAGTACACATCAAACAAACATACACGAAAACCAACTATATTTTCTCTTTTCCCTTTGAGCCATATGTCTTATCCGACCTTTAAACACATGTTTGGGTCAACTTTACATTTATTGAGTTCATAGTTTATATAAAGCATCATCAAAACATTTCAAATCATTTAGAAAACATAACATAAAAGTTTAGTATAACGTATTGTTAAATACATTTCATATCAATTCAAGCATACATAATGTAGAAATCAGAAATAGGTACCAAAATATGCATGGAGAATAGATTTCATGAGTTCTCAAACATTGCGAGTACTATATGTGTCAACATTGTCAATAACATCATATCTTTAAATACAAAGGATACCTCAATATATATGTACCGCTAAATACAAAGGTATACCTCAATATATATGTACCTCTAAATACAAAGGTATACCTCAATATATATGTGCTGGATCACATCTCCACTTGGTATAGAGGCATTCGCAACATATACGGGTCCATACATCGTTGCGGTTACCATCCATCTAGACTATATTGGAGTCCCAACTTATGACAACAGGTGGGATGACGGTTGAGGGGTAGTCCTCGACGAATGTGGGATGACTAGTTGAGCTAGAATAGGCATTGACACTTTAGGCATATCCGATGACATGATCTCTGATAGGAGTTTTTAGAGGCATAGGACTAGAGTGGCAAATTTTTAGTAGAATCTGGTAGAGGGTTGCAACAAGGGTATTGAGGAGAGTGTAGTGAGTAGACATCCTTATTTTTGGATATGTCGGGTAGGATCTGACCGACTTTCTTGCTTTTCTTTCTTACTATCATCTTACATGTTTTAGTGAACGTTGTTATATACATTAATTCTACTTGTATTACATGTTTAACTTATTACATTGTCTGCTTGTACACCATTGAATCGTGCACACATACGTGAATCGTATTATGCCTGCAATTTTTCTTGATTATCTGTTGCACACACTTTTTTTTACCATACAAGGTTTGTGTACCTTCTACCTCTCCTAATCCCTACTTTCAAATGAAAGATATATATTGAGTTCATTTAGTTTGTTTTGGTTTTGGTTATATAATTGTCCTTATCACCATGCCATAATTTGAGGCCCAGAAAATAGTGCAGTGTTCCTAGATCTTTCATTAATTTCAAAATGCTTATTAAGGATTTAAGGGACTGCTTAAGTTGAGTAATGGTAGGGACTGCTTAAGTTGAGTAACGGTAATCATATCATCAACATAAAGAATTGTACCACTTGAAGAAATATGGGTACATTCCAAAGGCATAATAGCTAGATAAAAAACCCATTGAGTGAAAAATATTGATGTTAAACTACCCCGATCAGGCTAGGAGTAGTACTTTGAGAGTTTGAGGCCATATAGAGCATTTCGAAGGCAACATAAATGTTTTAGGTTGATTAGATACACAATCATAATTAACGTTTTCGAGAAGTGTCCAATAAATCTATTTTTTAATAGGACACTTTTTTATACAGTGTCCTATAAAATAACCAATACGACAAATCTATTTGAAAAATAACCTAAAAACTTGCTATGACGCCTAAAAACATGCTATAAACTTTTTGTAACATTTTTAGATATGACGTTTTATTGTTTGGTCATATAAAACACTCTATCAGGACATTTTTTCATATGATGTCCTATAAAATAAATAATACGACACTCTATTTGAAAAATGTCCTAAAAACTTGTTACGACGTCCAAAAGCATGCTATAAACTTATTGTAACACTTTTAGATATGATGTTTTATTGTTTGGTCCAATAAACTTAAGTCTTATAAAACACTCTCTAATCATGACATTTGGACATTTTGTAGTCCTATAAATCATAGACGGACCTAGTTAAGTGCCATGGGTGGCACGTGCCACCGTATCGTTTCTCTGTCGAATGGAAAAAAATTTAGGTTTCGTGAACGGTGCAACCGTATTAATTTGTTGTGTGCCACCGTATGTATTTTGAAACTACAATTAGAACAAGTTTTATTTGGTAGAGTTGGTTTGCAAGACTTTTATTCCACCTCACACCCAAGTTCGAATAATGTTAGTGTCATTTTTTTAGTCAAACGGTGTCACCGTTTGAAAAAAATTCTCTATATTTGTTTCTCATAGTCAAACGATGTCACTTTTTGAAAAAAAAATTCTATATTTTTTTCTTATGATCAAATGGTGCCACCATTTAAATTTTTTTTTGGTTCGTCCCTGCTATAAATCCAACTTTATTGTAATGTCTAATTCTCAAGGTTTTTTGAGTAATAATTGAAGGAATACAATGGCAACTTTGTTCTCATTTTATCATCAATTTAATTAGCATAAATCCTTCCTCAACTAATTGTTTCCTCTCAAAGTGGTTTTCCTCAACCCACGTCTAATTCAAATGTTTCAGCAATTAGCAAAGCATGTCACTGTGGTCCTTAAAATGACCAACCAACCCTTGGAATTCCATTTTTCTTGCAACTACACTATTAGTCCATCTCACGACTTCTCATTTTGTTTTGATCTAAATTTTGCGATGTTACAAAAGACATGCTTAACATCCATTCATTTGAAAAAGGTGGCCAATGGTGAATTACACTATTGGTAAGGAGGCTGCAAACAATATTAACTTGAGGAGCATGAGTAATAGTCTCCTTATAATCATGTCAAATTGAAACCCTTTGCTACAAGTATGTAACAATAAAGCAGGTCAAAATAACCAAAATACCCTTACATGAGATGCACATGCATGAGGGCCGGCCACTTAACCAGGGGAGGGGCGGAGTCCGGATTTTAGACTATGGTGGCTCTTTTGGTTTCAACTATTTTTTGCCCAATCACTTTTAGAGTTTGTCAAGTCCCTAGTTGTGGCAGATCTCAATTTTAATACAATATGATGATACATGGAATTCTTTTAAATTTATCTATAAAAAAGTTCTTACAAGGAGATGAGATGTTCCTATATTCTACGTGTATGTATTTGATTGTCCATGTGTGAATGATGTAGGACTCTTAACAATTTGATAGAAACAAGCAAGATGAATTAATTTGCACTTATCAAAATCTAAACAAGAGTTGTTTGAGTTGAAACATGCAATAGATCAAAATAGCAACTTAGTGTCAATCTCAATAAAACAAATTTTAATTGGATCCATATCATAAATAAAATGTAATTTTTTATAAACTAACACATAAATATTATATTAAACAATTGCTCATCTGTCGCATTGAGAAACAGAGACCGTGTGCTAAGAGCATCGGCCAACAGATTCTCCAAAATGGAGGAGTAAAATGTCAAAATCTCCAAAAATATTACCTTCATTTCTATTTCGGAGATTACACAATTAATTATATTATCAAAATATTCAATACTAACTTATGAAATACTATTCATCTCTCCCGAACATTTAATTTAAAGCAATTTCATTGGTAGAAGGAATAAAAAAACATTTCTCCCTCATAAGTAATCGTTGTTTTGGAGAATTTTCATCCTCTTTCTCAAACTTTCTCCGGTGAAGGTTTTGTTGGAACAAATATCTCCATAATCTCCATTTCAGAGAAGTTAGTAAGCAACCAAAATGTGAGTCCCTCATAGAACAAGATTGCCTTGTAAGACTTTTCTAGGTGAGCCTTGGCTCCTTCTGCCAATGCACTTAACAGATGAACTTAATCCCCGTGAGGGCAAGGGATGGTGGATGTCAGCAAATAGACACGATGGGGGGTTTTGATGCAATTCCCATGCATGATTTCAGTAAATCCATATGGAAGATTTATATAATTTACGTTTTTTTATTAACTTGCAAGTGAAATACAATTTGATGTTGCCTGTAGGGCTTGATAACTAAAGAGGGACTTCCAGTTTGAGTTAGGATATATTTTAGGCTCTCCATGTACTATGTGGGTATATATCTATACAGTAACAGGTTTTATGCACGCAGGAACATCTATATAATCATTTTTGAGTGGGATATATATATATATAGATATATAGATATATGTTGTAATTATGATACATATGGGGGTGTGTGTGTATAGGTGGGGATGAAAGTGTAGAGAGGTCAAAGGAAGATACAAGTAGAGGAGGGGAAGCAGAAGGGGTGAGATCCAACTGGAGCAATGAAGATAGAGCTCTGAAGGATACACTTTTACGCAAATACAGCAAATATATTAGTTCCCTCAAGCATGAATTTTCCAACAAGAAGAAGAAAGGAAAACTACCCAAAGAAGCAAGACAAGTTCTCCTTGATTGGTGGAACCTTCACTACAGATGGCCATATCCCACTGTAAGTACTTGCCTTCATTGTTCGTCTCTATTTTATATGCTATTCTTTTGACATACATACATACATGCATACATATATATATATATATATATATATATATATACATATAGGAAAGTTCAATAGCGAATGGGAGATAACTAAAGCATAACATGTGGTCCCATTCATCATGAATAATGAACGTGAATTTCTTACAACGTTCATGATGAATGTCCCCAACATGTGTCGTGCAAGTTGGTCCCCCGGTTCGCAACAGAAACACAGGTTCTCAACCCATCTTATCCCTATATGTGTGTGTGTGTGTTTTTGTTTTTGAGTTTATGGGTTTTGTTGGTGGATCTATGTATGGTTCCTTGACATATATATATATATATATATATATATATATATCTGATATCTGGAGAGTAACATATTGGATGTATGTGCAGGAAGCAGACAAGGTAGCACTGGCTGAATCAACAGGATTGGACCAAAAACAGATAAACAACTGGTTTATAAATCAAAGGAAGCGGCATTGGAAACCATCGGAGAATATGCAGTTTGCAGTCATGGACAGTCTTTGTGGATCGTTTATCGTCAACAATTGATATTCATCAATCAATCAATCAATCGAGGTGCTATATACATCTCTTTTTCTATCTTCCCACTTCTATTAATTATATATATCTTTATATACATATATCATGTATAATAATTATTATATATATATATATATAATATTATTATGAATAATCTTAATTAAATCCATCCTTTTCAACATTAATTAACTTAATCACTTCTCTCTATAACATATATGCTATACTTTGTTTTTCTTTTTTTTAAATTTAAAGAAAAGTTTAGCATAGCTATTGTAGCAAAACTTTTCTCAAAATTCTGAAACAACATATATAGCTAGGGTGCTCACGGTCCGGGTTGATCGGTTTGGAGCCGTTTTAACAACCCAACCCAATATTGACGGTTTGAAAATTTTCAACTCAACCCAACCCAAACAAAAGTTCAACCCAACCCAACTCGTTCGGGTTGTGTTTAAACAATGTAAAATCACATAAAAATAAAGGAAATTTTCTTTTGAAATACGACCGACCATTCAAGAAAATATGCAAGTTCATCAAATATTTAGATATTACAATAAAAATGTTTAAACCAAATGATAATACCTCAATCAACAACAATAGTACTTTTAGACGTTTCCAATCCCGATGGTTTCGCTTTCTTGACGTTGAGGTTGGTCATGTCATGATTGTCATCTACAATTCAAAGCTAAAGTTAAGGTCGGGTTCATCGGGTTGGTCGAGTTCTTTTGGGCCTGACCCAATTCCAACCCAATAAGGTTGGGTTGGCTAATTTTTTTATCGATCATGCATCGGGTTATCTCGGGTTGAGTTTTTTTTTAAATTCGGGTTGGGTTGGTCGGGTTCATCGGATTTTTGAACACCCCTATATATAGCTGTTGAAGATGCTTTTAATTCCTATTGCTTAATTTCTCTGAACGTAACTTTTTTGAGATAAGGTGCTTCTAGAAACATCAAGTCACTACCAAAAAAAGTCATTAAGGAGTTGTTTACCTAAATGTTTACCTAGTATAAGTGTTTAACGTTAGGAATCAACACTATAATTTATTTTATTGGGTAAGATTGTAGTATATCAAAACGTATCCTATACAACAATTTATCTGGTAAGCACTTACCCAGGTAAGAGTCGTCACCCTCACTTACCGGGTAAGACTCTCCATCCTTATCATCGCCCTTACCGGGTAAGATTCTTGGCCCTTGCCATGTTTATCGGGTGAGGAAATTTACCCTATAAGTACTTATCGGGTAAGCTTAGTAAACAGCCCCTAAGTCACTACCAAAAAAGTCATATATAGCTAACATAATAAACTGTGAGTCCATTATTAAGTTGTTAACAAATATATCTTTGATATCATCCAAATTTTAGAAACCAGCATGAAGGTTGAAATTTATGATTGAGTATACTGATATTTATCATTTTAAATGAAACAATTATATATTATTACATCGTTATTAATTCAATCTGATCATGATGTTTATGTTATGATATATAAACAAATTTTAGAAAGAAACATTTGAACAAACTTATTAAGTTTCCCGTGACAAATGTTGAAGTTAGAATACCTTCAATGGTTGACCTCATGAGTTAGAATACCTTCAGGCACGACCCTGGTTTTTCACATATATATTTTTGATACATATTGTTTGATTAGAGATATTAAGCAATAATCAACGAGAATGAAAATAAAAAGAAATTGTTGAGTTTTTTATAATATAATTAGTTCATTCCCCAGAAGTCCAAAATTTAATTTTCTGCTTAAATTGGAGGAAAGAAAATTTATTCCCATTTTCATTCCTCATTATGAGCCAAACAAACCCTCATTGTATTGGAAGGTTCTGTCTCCATTTTGTTAGATCAAGTAACGAAACAAAGAAAAAAAATAAATGCCATTACAACGGAAATAAAAGGCTAATTAACATGTTATAAAAAAGTGTTTTTGACCTTGTTGAGTTAGCTCAACTGACAATAAAATTTGGTTCTTTAGGATTCTCTTCAAATTTTCTTGTCTGTTCTTCAGGATTCTCTTCAGATTTTCTTGTTTGTTCTTCAGGATCCCAAGATTAATCAGGATGCGTGTAAGTCGGTTCGAAAATCGACGGTCAATAGAACCTTTGTTGATTTTTTAAATCTTTTGCTACCAGCATGAGCAAGTAAACAGCTAATTATATAACTAGCACTCGTCTTTTTTTTTTTTTTTTATTCTAGAAGAACGTTTATCATATTTATATAAACACAAATGAATGGTTTCTGATTTAAATAAGGGAAATAGGAACAAAAAAAAAATAACTTCTAATCATTAGAACACATCCAAGAATAAACTGTAATTGTTTAATTGTTAATCTCAAAGTTAACAATATATAAGTATTGCACGGCTTAATGTGTTATCGAAGCATAAAACAACGGCATATAAATAGCCAGTACAAGAAACTGAAAAGCGGAAAATAAGCAGCTATTTAAAGGCCTTGAAGACTGGTTCAAGCACACCCTAAAAATCCTAAAGACTACGGATATTATTAACAGAAACAAGAAAACTTTCATATTCCACGTACGCTTCAAGATTAAATTAGAACCACCTACGATTTGATAGAACCCGATAGTTCTACATCAAGCTCAACAAGTTTCATTGAAACTAGAGATCATATCAAACCAGTTGAAACCAAAACTCTATTAAAGATTAAAGACCGAACCGTAAGGACTAAGATAACCCTAAAGTTTAAAACCATATCTTATATTTTTAAATCTAATGGCTAAGCGCTCGAAGATTAACAAAACTATAAACCTCACTTAAATCATTTTTAAAGATTTGATCTAAAGAAAATACAATCATTTTACGTATCAGACTTGATTTTTAAGGATTGGATCTTTTGTTCAGTTGTAAATTATGTACAATAAAAACCCATGCACTTAATTCAAGACGTTGTTTTGGTCAAAAATTATGTCGGCTGGTATAAATAAAAACCATTTGTCTTAAATTTTTCCATCTCTTTTATTATTGAGTCTAAAATGTTGTATTCAAGTCCTTGTGGTTAATTTATTTTACAGGCTTTGTAATTAGGTCTTTAATGCTTTGCAGTTAGTCCTTTATATGCTTTGTAATAAGAGTATCGGGCATCTTAATCTTGTGAGATCGACTAAGAGAATATCGGGTATCATTGTAATCATCAAGAACACTTTGTAAAACTTGTGGCACTTCAATATACAGTCGACTTATCAAATCTATCTTGTGTTCTTGAATCTGTTCTTAAATTTGACTGTGACTTGAATTTGAGATATACATTTATGCCCATCAATCAGATTGATCCACACACATCATATGTATATTGAGCTGAAAGAATAAACAAATAAAAAAAATTATATTAAATAAAAATATTGACATGATTAATGAACATAAAAATGACAAGAAATGTGGTAACATTTATGATACATGAATGGTGTCTTAAACCATCTTTTAAGAGTTATAATGCCTCTAATGAGATTGCACATGGGGCAAAAAATTGATTTTCTTCTCTACAAACATGTTCGATTCCATAGCATCATCCTTTTGTAATGATTAAGGCTCGTAAGTCCATTGGTCCACACAATTGTCCATATACTAGTAGAAGATTCGACAGCTATTGTAGCCCTGCTTCTTTAATTGATTAAACTGGTACAAGTCTGTAACAAAAACTATTTTGTATTGAAATGAAGCCAACTTTAGATTAAGTTTTATTTTGAAGGATCAATTTAAAAAAAAAAAACTTATTTTAGGGTTTAGAACAAACTCTCGTTTGTCTTATCTATACTATATTATAAATCATTTGATAAAAACTTTTAAAACCATTTTTTATGCATAAAATACTGTATATTTATGCATTACTTAAAATTCAAAATTACAAGTAAATTGTGCATAAGTACAACTTATTAAAGCTTTATGTTTGAATTCGTGTAACTAACGGCGGATAAACATAATCAAATAGAGGATAAACATCTCATTTTAAAATATAAAAAATCTAAAATACAATTAAAATAATTATTGAGTTCTAACAGATTACT
This sequence comes from Cynara cardunculus var. scolymus, assembly GCF_001531365.2. Lineage (NCBI taxonomy): Eukaryota > Viridiplantae > Streptophyta > Magnoliopsida > Asterales > Asteraceae > Cynara > Cynara cardunculus. The sequence continues at coordinate 19,404,124 of NC_037533.1, read as the reverse complement.
TAATTATTATCTTTATAAAAAATATATTATTAAACCCAAATTAAGTTACTTCGTTACGTTAAATTAAATTATAATAAAAATTTTGAATAAAAAAATACACAAACAACAACTTTTAAATAGTTAATTTGATACTAATATTGATATATTTTTTTGCAAATTTTATATGATATTTTTAAATATATATTTTATTCAAAAATATAAACATTATCGCTTTTACAAAACCACATAAAATCGTATTATATCGACGTGGATAAAAAATAAAACGAAACACAGAAATGAAAATGTGTCTCGATACATTTCACAAGTACCCTTCTAGTTTATATTAATCATTGATTTCTATTTTCACGTATTTCTTTCAAAAAAAAAACTCCAATTTTTGTAAATATAACGATTTCGTCAACCTTTATTATACGCAATTGTTAGGTTGCATTAGATCAAGTCTTAGGGGCCGTTTACCAAATACTTATCCGATAAGTTCTTACCAATAAAATTTAACATTATTATATACTTACTGGACAAGATTTTAGACCACTAAAACGACATCGCATGCAACAATTTACTCGGTAAGTGCTTATTATGGTAAGAATCGTCGCCCTCACTTACTGGGTAAGACTTTTGGTCTTTGTCTCGCTCTTACCAGGTAAGATTCTTGGTCCTTACCATATTCATCCGATGAGGTAATTTGACTTGATAAACGCTTACCGGGTAAATTGTTGCATACGATATCGTTTTGGTGGACTAAAATCTTACCCGGTACGTAAATAATAGTGTTAAATTTTATCAGTAAGTACTTACCGGATAAATATTTAGTAAACGGCCCCTTAGTCCCGGTATTTTATTTTGTTGATGGTATTTCAAATTATGAAATTATATTAACTTGCAATTTTTTATGATGAAGAATGTGTTTGTTTTTTCAAATAATGAGCTCATTTATGGGAAAGAAAAATATAAGGTTCTTTATGACAAATTACAAAAGTCAAGGGGGTGTTTAAGAAAATATGTATAGTTAGTAACGTCATCAGTGGCACAATGCGCATAAACGGCGCTGTTTAGCACAGCTATATATTCCAGGATCAAGAAGACGACAAAACACATTCGTGGCCAACGAGAATCTAAATCACCATTTCGGGAAAACCGAGTGGATAAGAGAGATTTTGAGCAGATTCAGTTGTATTCCTTGCAAATTCCTGTAGAATTTTTCTATAATCATATGTGATTCTCCGCCGGCATCGTCTCCGTTTCCGGCACCGGCGGCAGTTGTGCAAAGGAAGTTGAGTTTCATGGCAGGCTCTTCGTCTTCAATTCTGGACTGGAAATTTTCTCAGGTTTTTGGCGAACGTAGTCCAGGGGAAGACGTTGAAAACAGTAAGTTCGGTTTTTCTCTATGTCTTACTTGTAATGGAGAAAGGTTTTTAATCATGATATAAGAGTTCAATCTCTGAAGGGGCTGTTTGGTTGGTTTTCCGGATCAAGTTGTTTGTGAGGATTAATTCGTTTGTAGGTTTTTATTTGTAAGTTTTTTTTTATGGAAGGTGAGTAGTTTTTAGTTGGAAATGGCAGGTTTGGAAAAATTCTAGAAGCTTAATTAATAAGTCATTTTCTATATCATCGAGCTGATATCAAACAGTCGTATACATAGCTCACCGAATAAGCTGTGAGTGCTCGTTAAGTTGCTAATGAACATGCCCTAAGTCATTGTTCTGAATAGATTTTACAGAAGAATTGAGAAATTGATCAGAGGATTTTGATGCCATTGAAATGTGGCCGAGAAGTTTATGGAAAACGGAATAGGTCAAACGAGTGTTACTTTTGGATTGGGAGGAGCTATGGAACCTAAATTCCATCGTTTTTGCTCAGAGTTCAACTTTTCCGAGTTTACAAGAATTTTACGCGGGAAATCCTACTTCATCGTTATTTCAGCCAACGAATTTCACTATTTGAAACGTGATTTTGACTTGCCTAAAATGGTAGCCTCCTTGTAAACAACCAAATTCATGCACATCACCACTCATAGGGAAGGATTTGATAATAATTTGGATGGAATGACACAATTATGTGGTGCTGGCCTGTTTATGTTGCCCTTGATGGTAGAATCCACGCCCGTAATTCCTTAGCATGTTAAATGTAGGATTTTGAACAGGGTCCCCACATTTTTACATGTGTTCAGAGCCTTTTATTAACCTGTTTAAAGTCCGTTGTGTTTCTGTGTGTAAATTATGTTCAGATAAGCAGATTGTTAATTGTTTAGGTTTATCCCTTTTTTGTACTTCAAACATATATTTAGTTCTGTTATGTCATTTTACAGAGTAATCAAAAGCTTTCGATGTAACACTGCCTCCAAAAAGATTGGAATGTGTCTAGATAGAATATGGTTGTTTGCCTTTGTTTCATATGTTGTGATCATATAGTAATGTGATTCAACTCGACTACTTAACAAAATTTGCTTATATCTATAATCATTCCCTATCACTCTAGCAGCTTCGGAAGCTTATTTCGATTCTTATGAACAGATTCGCATTGCTTTTCTTTTCACATTGTATGCATATGGAGATTTTATGTCTTGATTATGTATCAGAAGTACCCATTTTGGTTGCTCATTTTGTCCGTATTTAATGTTAAATTTTTTGTCCTTCATCTTTAGTTGATGTCATATCTGCTATTGAATTTGACAAGAGCGGTGATTATCTTGCTGTCGGTGATCGAGGAGGCCGTGTTGTCATTTTTGAAAAGAAGGCTGGTAAAGATGTGCGAACCACTTGCTTGTTTCTTTTCATGTGCTATTTTTTATGGTTTCTGCTTCTTTTTAATGTCCTTAGTTCTGACAGTTCAAATAGAAACAACCTGAAGGCAGGGACGGACCCAGAATTTTTTTTAAACGGTGGCACCATTTGATCATAAGAAAAAAAATATAGGAAATTTTTTTCAAACGGTGACACCGTTTGACTATAAGAAACAAATATACGGAATTTTTTTCAAACGGTGGCACCGTTTGACTAAGAAAATGACACTAACATGATTTGGACTTGGGTGTGGGGTAGAATAAAAGTCTTGCAAACCAACTCTACCAAATAAAACTTGTTCTAATTGTAGTTTCAAAATACATACGGTGGCACACAACAAATTAATACGGTTGCACCGTGTACGAAACCTAAATTTTTTACCCTTCGGCGGAGAAACGATACGGTGGCACGTGCCACCCATGGCACCTATGTAGGTCCGCCTATGCCTGAAAGTTGGAAACATGGAAACATATCTCAACCGTTAGATGGATTTGACCAAATGATGTGCTCAGAAAGGCAGTTATAGTATTATTTTTAAACATTTTATTCTCTTCAATTTGACATCTATATTGTTGTACTTTTCCCGTTAGTTTTTTTCTTCGTGTTTACGTTTCCATCCTTCAAGCTGTCTCCATTTAAACCGCCCCCTAGTTCCTATTGCTTTAAATCTATTCCTCATCTGTTTGCACTTTTGTAGGTTACAAGTAAGCAATATTCTCGAAATGAATTGGAAAAATCGGATGTTATGGTTTTGCAGCATCCTGAGTATAGATACAAGACGGAATTCCAGAGTCATGAGCCTGAGGTGTGCTTTCATTTTCAGGGTCATTTAAGTGTATAACCTTAAATGAGTGTTTTATTAAGTCCATGACCTCCTGGCCTATTAAAGAAAAAATGGCTTCATTCACATCAGAAGGTCATGGATTTAATTAAAATCCATTTTAAGGATATTTTCCTTAAATATGGCTTCATACTCGTAAGGAGGGAATGGATTTAATTAAAATTTCATTTTTTATACCTAAATATCTCGTTTCAAAGCCAATCATAATACTACTACTGCTACTACATGTTTCACAGTTTGATTATTTAAAAAGTGTGGAAATTGAAGAGAAGATTAACAAGATGAAATGGTGCACGAAGTTGAATGGATCACTCTTTATACTTTCGACAAATGACAAGACCATCAAACTTTGGAAGGTATAATCTTCTCGAAATTTAACTTTTACTGATTGTAATTTTTATAATCTTTTTAAGGGGTTTTAATTTCTTTCGTTTCCTTCTCTTTCCTCCCACATTTGGGAGGAAACTTATCATTATTTCCTTCTGTTTCCTTTCCCTCCTAAAAAAGTTTCAAGAACACGAGTTTTTTTTTTACTTTTCTCCCCTTTCCCTCCCTTTCTTTCCTTCGTAATAGAGGTTTTGAGAACACAGCATAAGACACGAATTGGTAATTTGCTGGTCGCTGATCAATGGATTAGCCAAAAAGTGATCTCAGATATGATACTATTAGTTGAGTAGTAGTATATGAGTAACGGTAAAAATCATCATATCATATTTCCCATCTAAACAAAGCGATGCTAATATATTTCATTGTTTCTAAAGCCAGGTTAAGGAACGAAAATTGAAGAAAGTCAAGGAAATGGACCTTGGTCCATATGTTTCATCAGAGAATGCTCTTCTATCTGAAAGGAGTTTCGTTAGTGGTGAATCTAAATCATCGGTTGCTAACGGCCTTAGTCTAGAATGGATAGATAAAATGGAGACAAGCATCTCGGTTTCTAATGCAGGACATATGAATGTTAGTACTAAAAAATTACGGTGATGTAATTTTATATGAATTTTCAGCTTGAAGTTTCTATCAAAACTAATACGTTGTAAATCCCGATTTGTTTAGGGGCAAAATATTGGGGAGACTGCATTTGCAAGATGTCGGAAGATGTACGCGCATGCTCATGATTATAATATCAACTCTATCTCCAATAATAGGTAAATGGTGTTGCTTGCTATTCTAATTTATAGTTTGTCCTGATTTGAATTTGGTGGTTTATACTAGAGAAATGAAAAACTGAGGAACATCCTACTAACCATTCACCTGAATGGTATGCAAATGTGCATACAAGTAATTGAAGTTGTTTCTTGGTTTTTATGTGCTTACAAGTTACTTGTATGCACGTGTGCATACCGTCCATATGAACGGTTACCAGGGTGTTCCTCAATTTTTCATTTTTTGCGGTTTTACCCTGAACATGACCCTACCCTATAATGGAGATAGATCAAAATGTGTAAATGGGGGCATATTACTTTCCTCGATGTGGTTTGCCATACATTTTTAGTACTGTTAGACTCCTACATCAGCTAGACTTGGACCATTTCTCCTCAATATATGTTGGAACCTTTGAAGAGTAATTCCACATACTCGTACATGGTATAAGAGCCATGGTCTACCTAGAGTGGACTCAACAATTTGGGGCAATCTTTACTCGTCTAGCCCCCTCTCGACATTTTGAGACCATTTGTCCCCGTCTAGCCTCCGTTGGAGGGTTCGTGATAGAGTACCTCATCGGCTAGACTTAGATCATTTCTCCTCAATATATGTTGGAACCTCCATTTCTATCCTTAAGGGCTCTTTTGGAAACTAATCTAATAGGGTTCCACATATTATGCAATGATACATTTTCTTGAAGTGGGGGGGTGATGGTGGTGGTGATGACCTGGATGCACTAGCTAATTAGTCCCTTATGGTGTTGCAATCCTTGTATAGTGATGGGGAGACGTTTATATCTGCGGACGACCTTAGGATAAACTTGTGGAACCTTGAGGTCAGTGATCAATGCTTCAATATCATCGACATGAAGCCACCGAACATGGATGATCTTACAGGTATTTGAGTTTTAGTAATGCTTCCCGCTTCAAGTATTTGACACACTTAAGATTGTATAAGCTCATTCCATTATGTTTACATCACAATCAGAGGTGATAACATCAGCCGAGTTCCATCCACTGCATTGTAATTTGCTCGCATATAGTAGTTCAAGGGGGTTTATTCGGCTGGTAGACATGCGACAATCAGCATTATGTGATCGCAGTTCTATAATGTGAGTTTCTTGTGCTTGTCTATGCTTTTTGCTGCTATATATAATGCATTTGGTATGCGGACTGCGTTAGACTGTACCGGACTGGATGGATGAGAGTGAGGTAGGCGGGTGAAAGAATTGAGGAAGGTTTTAGGGTTTTAATTTGACATGAGTAGTTTAGTAATTTACCAAACTTGTCCCATCTCCTTGATTTTTGTTCCACCTATTTGGTTGAGACAGAAAAAATGCATTTTGTCCCACTCAGGGGTTGTTTGGTTGGTTTTCCAATAACTCATCTATGGATAAAGTTGTTTGTGTGGATTAATTTGTTTGTTTATATTGGGAAGGTTTTCGTTTGGGATGGTTTTTTCATAAATGGAAGGAGTGGTTTCTAATTGGGAGGGACAGGTTTGGAAAAAACTTGGCTTTTTACATAAAACTCCCCCTTAGAAGCTTACCAAATAAGTCACTTTGTATATCATTAAGCCACTACCAAACAGTCATATATAGCTGACCGAATAAGCTGTGAGTCCCATTAAACTCATTAAGCTGCTAACAAATCAGTCATGTCTAGTCCCAAATGTAGGACAACAAGATTTTGGTCTGTCATATCCTGTGCTGTCCCGCATACTGAATGCACCTTAAGTTCCTTTAGGTTACATGCTCTTCGGTATCTTACACTAGCGTATAACTTCTTTCAGGTTGCATGATGCCGAGCCCCGAGGGCAGAAAACTTTTTTTACAGAAATCATAGCATCAATTTCTAGTATAAAGTTTGCACCAGATGGAAGACACATCTTAAGTCGTGACTACATGAATTTAAAGGTCTTCTCTCTAATTCCCTTCTCTTGCCAGCCTTTAATGTTTACATTTTCCTTTTGAATCTTCAGTTTCAGTGTATGTACGTGCTTGCACCTACTCACCTGATTGCATAGTAACTACAAAGTTTGATACTGTTTAGATTAACCTTGGATATGTTTTTGTACCTTCTTTTGTTTGTATGTTTTTTATTGTGTGCCTATTTGTTTGAATGTTGTTGCTTAATTCGCACTCTTTGCACAAATCGGGGTAAACAACCGCTCCATTCTTTGGGGTTTTCAGGTAGAAGTCAGGTCTGCATACATCCCACCCTCCCATACCCAGACCCCATCTCTGGATGGGACATACTAGGTAAGTTTGGCTTGGGTTGGTCCATCGTCGACCATGGTTGTACTTATGGATCAT
>NC_037533.1:19373637-19396821 GCF_001531365.2 Cynara cardunculus var. scolymus | reverse complement strand
GGATCATGGATGCCTCACCATTTTTTTAACTAGGGGACTTCACAGAAACAACTGCTCTACTCTTTAGGGTAGAGGTTAGGCATGCGTCAGGGGCGCACCACCTATGGTGCATACGGTGGCATGGGGCTACCGCTTCGTTCCTCCATTGTAGTGTACAAAAGTTTAGGGTCTTCAAAGGTGCTACCATATAATTATGTTGGGTGCAAAAAAGCAAAGGACCTCACAAACATAAAACAAGGTGCGGGATTGAATCTCATTTGCACAGTCTTTTCTCCCCTTCGAGGTGCAGATTTGAATCTCATTTGTATCATTTTTTAGTTTTTAGCTTTTAATTTCAGGTTTATCATGTTTCTGAAATTTTTTGGGATAAAAGACTCTAACATAGGACCTCAGATACAAAAAATAAGGAATTAACGGACAGTGTAAAGAGTATCCATAACTTCGTTTTTTGTAGTCAAATAGTTCCACCACTTGGAAAAAAAATCAGGTCTGCCTCTGGTCTGCTTACATCCCATCCTCCTAGACCCCACCTCCGGATGGGACATACGGGTTTGTTTGTGTAAGATCCCAGGTCGGTTGGATAGGGGAACTAAGGTTGCTTTATAAGGGACTGGATACCTTCTCTATCATACGCGTTTTTTAAAACTGTGAGTCCAGGTATGGACAAAGTGGACAATATCTGCTACGTTTAGCCTGGGATGTTATGGTTTGGTTTGGTTTGGTTTGGTTTGGTTTATCATCAACCATATGATTGTAGTTACAATTGCCTTGTCATTTTTTAGTTTTGGGATATGCGCATGCCGACCTCACCGGTTGTGACATATAAAATTCATGATCATCTTCGCCCAAAGGTCAGACCTCATTCATGAAAATACTGTAATCTCGACTTAATTTGTTAATTCCCTTATTCTAGTACCCGAGTTTAAATTGTTGTCTACAGTTAGGTGAATTGTATAACAACGACGCCATATTTGACAAATTCGATTGCTGTCTTAGTGGAGATGGGACTCATTTCGCAACCGGATCATATAGGTCGGTCCCACTATCGAGTATCGTTCTTCCATCTTCCTTTAAATGCAAAACTTAATTTTTTCCGCGGCTTCTTCTTCCATTTTGACCTGTCAACTTATGCAGCTTGCGATTTTATCTTATTTGACTTAGCAATCATATGAGAATATATGGAGTTGGAAGCGAAGAAGGAACAACGCTGGAAGCTAGCAGAAACTCTTTCAGGTACGTTATACACTGTTCGTCCCAAAATAAGTGTCTACTTTCCAAAACTAGCCTTAATTATGAGATGGAGAAATTCATTGTTCTTTCTATTATTAGGGGTATATTTGTCTTTTAGTTAATTAAAAAGTGTAACAGTTACACACTTCTAAAACTGTTTCCAATTCTAGCCTTAATTGTGAGATGGAGAAATTCATTACTCTTTCTATTATTAAGGATAGAATTGTCATTCAGTTAATCAAAAAGCGTAATAATTACTCCTAAAACTGTTTCCGGTTCTACTCTTAATTATGAGATGGAGAAATTCATTACTCTTTCTATTATTAAGGGTAAAATTGTCATGTAGTTAATTAAAAAGTGTAATAATTACACACTCCTAAAACTGTTCCCAATTCTAGCCTTAATTATGAGATGGAGAAATTCGTTACTCTTTCCATCGTCAAAGGTAAAACCGTCAGTGAATTAAAAAGTGTAATAATTACACACTCCTAGAACTATGTGTTTTTTTCATCATGGACATTTATTTTGTGACAGATCGAGTACTTCGTTGCTCTAGTGAAGATTGTAGGCATTCAACTTTCCACATCCAAAATGTTTCGACTATTTGTCAAATATCTAAATAGCCCCTCAATGAAAACGATTCTTTTGGAGCAATCAATCCATGATTTTATGTGTGACAATGGTAACGAGCAAATAGGGAACTTGAACTTGGAAACTTCCCAAGAAAATATTGTTGGAATTCTCAAAAGGGCAAATTGCATGAAAATGTAACCTACTCTGTTATGATTCTTATTTTGTGTAACGTACTTTCAAAACCTTTATTTTGGATGTTTCAATAAGTATTGCAATTTTCATGGTCGAGAGGGAGAACCATTGCAGCTTGATATACTCCCTCCGTCCCAAAACAGTGTCCACAATAAAAATAACACATGGTTTTAGGATGTATAATTATTACACTTTTCAATTAACTAAATGACAATTTTACCCTTAATAAACCAAAAGGCCTTTGGCCTAGCGGTATGTGAGTCTTTGGCCTCCTAGGAGGTCAAGGGTTCAAACCTCACCAAAAGTGAGGAGGGTGTGTGGGTTTATTTGTTCTATTTTCCATATATAAATATTATATACTTCAAAAAAAAATTACCCTTAAAAATAGAGAGAGACTTTCTTAATCTCATAATTAAGGATAAAATGGGAAAGTAGACACTTATTTTGGGATAAACTAAACTAGAAATGTGGACACTTGTTTGGGACGAATGGAGTAATTGTTCAATGTAAAACCAACCCAATATATCCCTTTGTCAGACGTGTCATCAATCCCAAAAAGTAGAGCGGTTGTTTCAGTGTCGCCATTTTAATTTGGCTTTCGAAGACCATTGCATAAAAAGGGACGTTTGTGTATATCTTTTCATTCGTTGGTTACAGAAAGCGGCCTCCGCAAGCAACTTCAAAGGTTCGGAGATCATCCCTGAGCAACCTAACACGGGGGTTTTACCGACAAGGTTCCGATTTTACTTTTTATTTATATTATTAGGGACGTTCAAGAGAGAACGCTAAAAAAGAGAACAAGGGAACCCCCCGTCTGTCGTTGGATCTGTAATCGTGGATTTAGTTTCGGTAGAATGTAACCATCCCTATTATTCACAACCTTTGGATTAAAGTAGATAGATGGTTCAAATGGGTTCCCTTGTTCTCCTTTTTTTAGTGTTCTCTCTTGAACCCACCCACTATATTCTTATTTGACATATTTACAATTTTCTTACATATTATCTTCAGGCCACAACACTTCAGAGTCGGAAAATAACGAATTTTCTTGCGACTTAAATTCGAAGTTGCTGCATTTAGCCTGGCACCCGAAAAGCAATATGATCGCGTGCTCGACCGGAAACAGCTTGTTCATGTACTATGCATAGAATCAATGATCAAGTAAGTTCAACAAAATACCAAGAAACATTTCATCATCTACTCCCACGGTTTTTTGTTCCACATTTTTGAGTCAAATGGGTGCATATATATATATATATATATATATGAAAATTAAGCTAACAGAAATGTAATTCTGCAACCATATGATATTAGGCAGTACTAAACATCATAGAAATCAGAAAGATTTTGGATTTGGATATGACATGGAGAGCCTTCATTTGTGTGTGTGTATATATATATAGAGAGAGAGAGGGGGCGGGGAAGGTTCAAACCGAGAACAATAACTAAATAAAAGAACACGAAAACGGCTAAAGCACATGCAAAATTACATGTGATTTTACACTATCTTATCAACTTAAACATTGCCCGCACCCTCAGATAGCGGCCAAAGTTGCATGAATCACATGTGATTCAACTGTTTTCTTATTATCTTATTTAGTTACTGTTTTTAGTATGAACCTTACTCTCTCTCTTTCTCTCTCTCTATATATGTGTGTGTGTGTGTATATATGATATATGGGTGATTTTAGTTTTATCAAGCATTTTGGTGCAATTGTGATTTTGAAGGGATCGACTAGGTGAAAAAGGCATATATAACGTGAGTTTGGAGTGCTCACTCACAAATGTAGTCTCTATCACCATAAGACCGGTGGTAAGGGGTTTGCACCCCCTTGTTGGGTCGAAGGGCCAGCTCCCCAAAACTTCCACGTATTTTATGAAGAGGACTGCTTAGGAAATTTGAGTTTGTGTATGTTATCATTCTGAATTTCGGTCGAAACTTGGTAAGCGCTTAGCGGTTCCATCACCTTAGCGGGTGAATGCATCAAGGACTAAGAATCTTACCCAGTAAAATTAAGAGTGAAGGCAAGAATCGAGAGTCATACCGGGTAAGTAAGGGTGATGATGACTCTTACCCATAAGTGCTTACAGGGTTATAAACGCTCATCATCAAACCATTTTGATGACCGAGAATGTTACCCCATAAGATAATTGAGAGTGGTGACTCTTGTCGATAAGCGTTTATCCTGTAAGCATTTGATAAATGGTCCCTAAGTATGGAATTGGAAGCACCTCGGAGTTTGCTAGCAGATGCTTCTGATTGTGAAGGGTTCTGACTCAAAGCTTCTAAGTCGCTTTTTGATTAAGCTTTTAAGTGTGCTTCTGATTATTTCGATATTATCCACAAGCACTTATAAGTGTCTAACCATCACATAACTGTCGATCTATCATATAAATATATAAAACGCATTATCCGGTGTAAATTCAATTTTACTGATGTTTCCATCATAGTAATCATTTTTTGATAGTTCTCGAAATTCGGAGAATTTCACTGTATTCTACTTTCTCCATTTTGGAGAAAATTTTTAGAGAATATCTTTGAAGCAAAAAAAAAAAAAAAAAACTTGTCTATTTTCTCCGTTTACAAAACGCTTACCCGGATAACCGTTTACCAAATCAAATTATCTTACCGGAAGAATATGACAAGGGCCAAAAATTTTACTCTGTAAGTGCAAAGATAACGACCGAAAGTTTTACCTGGTAAGTAAGAGTGATAACTTTTACCCGGTTAGGCTTACCGGGTAAATTTTTGCATACGATGTTGTTTTGATAGACTAAAATCTTACCCGATAAAATAAGTTATAGTGTTATATTTTATCGTAAACGCTTACTGGATAAGTATTTAAGTAAACGAAGTCTTATTCATCCTAACTCAAACTTGGTAAAGACTAATCAACCAAACAGTATACACAATAATATAAAATTTATTTATTTATACTATATTATAAAGCATTTGATAAAAACTCTTAAAAATCAATTTTTTATGCATGAAGAAGTATTATTTATTGATACATATTACTTAAAATTCAAGATTACAAGTAAATTATGTGTAAATACAACTTATTAAACTTGCATGTTTGAATTCGTATAACTAACTATATATAAATATAATCAAATAAAAGATAAACATTTTATTTTAAATATAAAAAATCTAAAATATAATTAGAATAATTATTGAGTTCTAACACAATACTTAATTATTATCTTTATAAAAAATTATATTATTAAACCAAAAATTAATAACTTTGTTATTAAACCTAAATTAAATTATAATAAACAGAATGAATTAAATAAATTACACCAAAAAATCACGTTTTTAAATAGTTAGTTTGGTATTAATATCAGTATATATATATTTCAAATTCTCATGATATCTTCATATTTATATTTTATTCATAAATAATATATTATCGTTGTTTTAAATCTAATTATAACATCTATTAAGACAAAAAAGAAATATATATTAAAATCGAAATGTATTTCGTTGTATTATATAAATACCCTTCTAATGTTAATAAACTGTGTAAATTTGATGGGATACTATTCATCCAACATTAAGAACTTGTGTGGTATTTTGTCGTATTATGTTACTGTAAAAGTTTTTTGGTAATATTTTTCTTTTTGTCCTATTTTATTATTAATTTCCAAATAAAAATTTCACATATTTTTTAATTAATAAAAAGACAATTTTATCCTTAGTTATATAAAGAGATTTTTTTTTTCATTTCAAAATATAAGGGTAGAATCAGAAAGTAAACATTTAGGTGGCGTTTGTTTTTTAAGAGGTGTTGAAGTCTGAAGTCTGATTTCATTTCTGATTTTTAAGAGGTGGTGCTGAAGTCTGAAATCTGAATCAGTCAGACTGTTTGTTTTTGTAAACTGACAAACGTCTGAAGTCTGAAATCTGAATCAATAGTTTGCTTTTGTAACCAACAAAACATATCAATATGTATAATTTTTTATTTCACTTTTGTTTATATTCCCAAGATTCCCTTAATTCTTCTTTCTCCTTCAGATCAAGCCTTCCATCCTCATCCCACCACCATCAACCATCGTCCACCACCACTTCTCTAAAATCCAACGTCCAAATTCACCTCTAAAATCGAACCAAATATTCATCATGATGAAAACTACAGGGACGAAAATACTTTGATTCACGAGGATAAAGGTGCACAACTACTGGTTTGCACAAAAACGAAAACACACAGTGGCGAAAACCCACAGGGAAGAAAACCCTCTTGATTTGGATCTGATTTGGGTCGAYTTGAAGCCACCAGAGGCGATGGAGRGTGAACTCGATCGATTGAGACGATGAGGAGGGTGAACTCGATCGAATGATGAAGTAGAAATCGGTTCTCTGGATAATTTTCAGGATTAAGAGAAAAATAAGTGGTTAGGCTATCACTTAATTTTTAAGAGGAAAATAAGGGATAAGTGGCTCTGAAAGGAAAAGAAAAACAAACAGTCTAAATTGCCTTATGTCTGACCGAATCAGACATAAGTGGTTAAATAAGAGCTTTTTTAAAAAAACAAACACCACCTTACTATTGAAAGTGAGCATTTGTTTTGACACAAATGCAGGCATTTATTTTCAGATGAAGGGCGTGTATGTTTTGATTATATAATGTAAGAAAATGTTTCTAGGAATTCAAGCAATGGGTTGGGTTATGGTGAGGATGGTAAGAAGGGATCTTCAACCCTGGATCAATCCGAGTCGAAGATCAACAGTAATCACCAAAATGAACCGAATCAATTCCCGTGATAAGCGCAATTCATTGGGGGTGGGGATGGGATTAAGGAATTGTTTACCTAAACACTTACCCGGTAAGCACTTACCGATAAAAATCAACACTATCTTTTACTTATCGGATAAGATTTTATTCACTAAAACGCATCGTATGCAACAATTTATCCCGGTAAGCGTTAACCATGGTAAGAGTCCTCGTCCTCACTTACCGGGTAAGATACTCGATTCTTGCCTTCGCTTTTACCGGGTAAGATTTTTAGTCCTTGTCATATTCATCCGGTAAAGTAAAGTGACTTGATAAGCGCTTACCCGGGTAAGCGTTTGGTAAACAGCACATAAAAATGATCAACGGTCTATATCACTTCTTACGTTTCTCACATTAACTCATATTCTTACACGATCATTCGTCTTCAAACAATATCACATAATAATGTATGTTGACATCGAATTTGAAGTTTTTTGATCCAAGAAATCTTCAAAATCCAATTTTTTTAATGATATATAATAACAAAACCGGGGTTTAGGGACATTACAATCAATCAATATATCTTCTTGTTGAGGCTGATCCAGACCATACAAAGGGACCAATTCAAGGCCGTGGAGATTGGAACTGACCCGTTAACCATTTTGTCCATCTCTACTGTAAAATGACTGGTAATGTATGTGTCCATTTTGATATTTTTATTGGTGTTATGGTTGGGGTTGATCTTAACCATACATCGGGTCTTGCAACCAAGCAAGTGATGTTTTGATCATAGAGATGAAAATTTCACCCCTAACAGGACAGGGAATTCCAGTTTGACAGGTAACAGGACAGGGACGTAGATTTATTTTCCTACCTAAAGCAGAGTCAGGGTAATAATAAGTACGGATAAGTTGTACCAATTGATTGATGATAAATAAATGAATTGTGAGTAAAGAAAACAACATATTCAAGGTAATCAACATACGAGAATATTTTGATGTACCAAAATATCAATCCGACTAACCCAATCCAACTCATACGGTTTGGGTTGGGTTATATTTTGGTTTGGGTTTGATCGAGATTTATCAAACCCCAAACATTATATTGGATTATTCAAATGTCTTCAACCCGATCAATCCAACTCGTGTGTGTTTGTATTCTGGTCGTGATGGTTTAAGCTTTTTTTAATAGAGTATCACAAGCGGTGGTTTAAGATTTTCTCAAACGGTACGATTTGAAATGAAGCGTCCAAATCACTCAAATCAAACCACAAAAATACAAACTTCGGTCGGTTTAAGCTAATTATGAGTTTTAAAATATTTCATAATACAGTATAAATGTTTATCTCGATTTTTCAATGTTAATACGCATTTAAATGATAGCACATGCTAAAAGAAATAAAACGAGTTTTGTGAGTTGTGTTTACCTATTCAAAAACCTGTTGTTTACAAAATTGTCCGATGTATTTTTACCCGAATTTCACCATTTCAAGAGATTCTTCAAGTTTTTTTTTTGTTGATTTTGATGGACTTTTTCGGGTTTTTTATTGATTTCGAGGGACCTCTTCCATTTTTGTGATTGATTTCAAGAAACTTTTTAGATTTTTTGGTTGATGATCCTTGTATTTTCGAATATCTCAGAGCATTACTAAAAGTTTATCAAGTGCACCTTTCATACCACCAAAAAAGTTAACTACGAAAATCGGTTGAGCAGCTACACGGGACCCCGCTCAGCCCTCATAGATCTACCCCTCTCACGAAAATAGATGAAACAGAAGTCATAAACATGATACAAGATCAGTAAATTACAAGGCTATTCATGTCACATTAAAACCCTAAAACCTTTCACAATATTTCTAACTACCTCAGTATCGTTCGATCTTCCAATCCAGTCTCGTCCAAATACCAAAACACCGTTCTACTGGTATTCCAAACAAAAACAACACGCCTTATATCTCATGTTTATCTACAACAAATTTGATTGATTTATTATATCATAAAAACATACCATCTATTAAAACTGCTTCCTGAGGGATGCATAAGAAACCCGAGGCGGACCAAGAAATATTTTCAAATTGTGACAAATTTGACTAAAAATACCTAATTTTTTTCACAATATTAGTATATATTTGTTGGTTGGTTCCTTGTCTTTATATAGAAGAGACCCATGTTCAAGTTCGGTCTACATATATTTTCAAAAAACACAAGTACGTAAAAAAAACACCAAAATTTAAGCTAAAAACAACAAATTTGACAAGTATACGCTCAAACCTGGGCCTTTTGTACATACTACAAAAACAGAAGCATTTACCATCCTAACCATTAAAGTCTTGTGTTAGCAACTTTCAAAATCTACACGATTAGCACCCAACTAAACAGTGACACCCTTCAAAAACGTAATTTTTTTTTTTTTTGATTGACTTGGATATCCAACCCGCTATGCAAGCCGATTAATCCCAGGGCGACCACCTGCTTTGCAGATAGTCCGGAGTCATCGCATTTGAACCTCCGTGGCCACAAGAGGATTTTTATTCCTCCTTGGATTTGAACTTGAGACATCCAGAAACGTAATTTTTTCCCCTTATGGTGGAACCAGCATCATTCCACATAGGTCCACCCCTTAATAAACCATCCACCCCCAATGAAACAAAACCACACCATCACAAACATAAAAAGCCAATTTCGGCTCGCATAACAAGTTGGATATCCAAGTTAATCAAAAGCCAATTTCAAGATCATCTCATGAGAAACAACACATAATTTGTGTAAAAAATGGTTAATCTCAAGAACTGAGAATAAGAACTCAAATACAATGTATTTAAAGATACAAAATCCAACCTGTTTTTTTGCTTGTAATCCTCAAGAATGATATGAACTCCAATTCAAAATCTGGGGTTTTCCTACCACTTTTGCCTCAAAGCTGCCCTATTGGAACACATTACATGAATGAAAAAGAGGATTAAAAGGAAATTGGTTCTTCCAAAATCCTAGATAAAATTGGCCCTCTTCAGAAACCTCAGCAATTTGCAATATCTCGGCCATATCGACTCGATGTAGTCCAAATACTTGTCGACGATCCATTCTTGAACGTGTTTCCATATCCCTTTAAAGCCTAAGTTCCTAAAATCGGCCACAGGTTTCCATAAACGAGCGTTTATAGTTTCTTCAAGCTTTCCGCTAACAACGAAATCATAATAAACAGGGAAGTTGTTTACCACTTTGACCGACTGCTTGAAGCTATAAATGTAAAGTAAGCATAGCCCTTGAACGATTTTGATATAAAGTGCAACCAGCAGCGGTCCGCATATCCACAAAGGAGTCAGTTCCTTGGCGACTTCCGGTCCATACTTCATATTCACTGCTAGATACATGGGTATACTGCAAATCAAGCGAAACGAATTAGAAACGAAGACAAGTGTGACAAATTCATGTAAAAAGACCTTTTGACAGATATTTTTTATTTTCATGATGATCTGACAGGTTTGACAATGTCGTTGCTTAAGAGAAGAATGTTACTTCCATACACACGAATGCCTAAAAACCTGTCAGAAGGTCGTTGATTTAGGTAAGTCATTTAGCTAAAGGAGATTTCTCTATGAGGAGGCCATAAGATGCTTATGGTACACGGACCGGACTGGACATGACTGAACAGAACCGGACAAGCGAGAATGAGGTAGGCGGGGTTTTAGGGTTTTCATTTGACACGGGGAGTTTAGCAATTTACCAAACTTGTCTTGTCTCCCTGATTTTTTGGGAAATCAGACTGAAATAGCCAACCTGTCACCCAAATTCACTTTTCGGCCACTTTTCAGAGCCTCTTCCCAAAATAGCAGGTCTTTACGCTTTTGCGTAAAGACTAAAAACTGATTTCTGGAAGGAAAAAAATCAATTTGAATACTTGCGCATATGCATAGGATTCTGAGCAAAAATTTGAATCCTTACAAAAAATCTGAATCTTTAAGCAAAAAATATTTTTTCTTCTTTTTCTTTAATCTGAAAATCAAGTTTACACAAATGCTTTCGGCTAAAATGAGAATTCAATTAAAAAAGTGGCTAAAAAGTGAAGTTGGTAGGGGAGATTGGCTATTTTGGTCAATTTCCCTTATTATTTTAGGACAGAAAAGAAGCATTTTTGTCCCACTCAGGTCTTGTCCTGTCACAGTCTAATGTCGTGCCAAATATGGGACAAGTTTTTGTACTGTCTAGTCCCGTGTACCAAACGCACCCAAATGCTTTCAGGTGTAGAAGCAAAAAAGAATTACTTGTAATATTTATAGCAACAGCATGCTCAAGAAACCCGCTTGGAATTCAAAGGAAGTTCTAAATGAAGCTCATTGAAATCAATAGAATTCTGACTTACAAGATCATTGCAGGTATCTTTATCGCTGCATCCAGACCCATTAAGCTGCCCGAAAACGCCTTCAAAATCACACCTCTTCCACTGTTTTGTATCTTGTGGTCCGTTTCCACTTTTTCGTTCAAAGATGGCTCTTCCAATGGACCATCATTGGGTACTTGACTCGATGGTGGTGGTGGTGGTGGTGGCGTGCGTAATAACGTCAACCAACTTTTAAATAGATATTGTATGGCTAGAGACCCTGCCGTTGTCTCATCGACATTAGAGGTAGGAGTAGCATGATTGTTCTTCACCTTTGGTGATTCAGCCAAGGTTTCTTTGCGATCCTGGGGAACATAGGAAAGTTTGACGGGATTCTTAATGGATTTCGACCCATTTTCTCTGCCACCTGATTCATCGTTCTGGACGTTACCTTTAAAGGATGATATTTTTAGTGATTTCCTCTTTGATAGAGGCGCCTTTACACTGTTTATGAATAATTATATCAGTATACGAGGTAGACAAGAGTGGAAAGAAAAAATTAAGTCATTTTTTGCATCTCGGTTACTCAAGGCACAGAAGAACCCGAGAGGCAATGAATGATTCCAAAAAATAGAACAAATGAAAAAATTACTGCAAATTTTAAATAGAAATAACCACCATCAAACCTCCAAAGCCACCACTCCCTTCATCCCATAGAAACTGGAACATTCATTTCTTAACGCATGCTACAGGAGCTTCTTATGGGCTGTTTGGTTGGTTTTCCATCAATTCCTGTATAAAGTTGTCTGTGTGGATTATTCCATCTGTATAGATTAAGATCTTTGTTTGGGAGGGTTTTCTCATAGATGGAATAAGCGTGCTTTTTAAATGGAAAAGGCAGGTTTGGAAAAAAAAACTTGGCTTTATGCATAAAGCTCCCCTCTAGAAGCTTACTGAATAAGCCACTTCCTATATCATTAAGCCACTACCAAACAGTCATGTATAGCTGACTGAATAAGCTGTGATTCCCATTAAGCTGCTAACAAACAGGCCCTTAGTCTCGTTTTTTGAGAAAATGGTATCCACTATTTTAAGTACGCAATTGCAAAAGATATCTCACAAGAACTTTACTCAAAAGGACCGAATAACCCTTAGAAATTGTTCTCAAATAGCAAAGTTTGCAATTTTCATGGGGCATGAGTATATATTATTCCTTGAACTATCTGGTTGATTACATTTAAACCGTATGAGGTCTTGGGATGAAAGAGTAACAGTTCATGTAAAAACGAAAAGGCCACTTTGTACTCCGACTATTTTAAACTTCTTTAAGCATAGTTAGAGAAGGAACTTTAATTCAGGCCTAATATCTGATCTAAGAAACTCTCTCTTATAATTCACCTACCTTCAGTTTCCCCGTATTATCAAGCATCTCTTATTTTACTTTCTTTCCATTCCCATAACTAATAACCCTATCTTATCATTATGTTCGTTAATTTTGTGACCTTGCATTATAATTTAAAAAGAAAACCACTTCTATTTCCACCAAAAGCTAAAGGATAAGATACATGAGGAGGGTTAGCAATAGTTGGGTTTGATTAAAGAGAGAACAATGAATTTAGTCCATGTGGAGGAAAGAGCAGATAGGAAATAGAGAGAGAGAGAGAGAGAGAGAGAAAGCTGTGAGAAAGTGTGTTGAAATAAAGCAAGAAAAAGGGAGGGGATATATAGTTGGGACTAAGGGTGAAAAAATAGCTTTTGCAGGGGTTTGAAGAAAAAATTTAAATAATTCTGGGAAAATACACAGAATGTATTTCCTAAGTTAGAACTTACAATAGCAACCCCTTCCTCTCTTTTATGTATAATCAGCTAAAAAACTATCAATCACATACTTAGAAGACCCACAGAGCTTTTGTCCAATTGTCATCCAAATTAACAAAAGTCAAGATTAAGGGAGGTAGACTAAGATGTTGTGAACTAAAACATAGACCATAAATGTTCGAAAACTTAAAAAAACTCGTAAGATTCCATGCCATTTGGATGAAAATGATGCAATGTGATTGTGATAATTTAAGTAATTGATAGATCTTTTAGATACGGTATGCAAATAAAGAAACCCACAAAGATCAGGGATCACTTTATGTATTTTTTTCCTACATAGTATTTTTAAGTATTCCGCAATTATTAAAAGAATTCCACCATGTATGGCAGTAAGCCCATAACTATAAAAAAGATAAGGAACAGAACTTTCTTTATCCATCGTTGAATAGGGGGCTGCTTGGTTCATTTTCCATTACGTTCTTTATGGATAAAATTGTTTTGTGTGGATTAATCTGTCTGTATAGATTGGGAAGGTTTTTGTTTGTGAAAGTTTTTTCATTGATGGGAGGAGCTTGTTTTTTAACTGGGGGGACGAGTTTAGAAAAAAAACTTGGTTTTATGCATAAAGCTCTACCCCTAGAAGCTTACCGAATAAATTGCAGTCTCATTAAGCTGTTAACAAACAGACCCTAAGAATGATAGGAGCTAGGGCATCTAAGTCATCATCTCCAAGTAACCGCATAGCACAAACTCTAACAAGCTATATCGAACGAAAAGACAGGTATGTGAAAAAATCTGATGTCCAACCCAAACCAAGATACTGAGGATTGCGAGATAATTCAAACATGTTTAAACACAGAACGGAAGGAGATAACCTAGCCACAAGGAGAAATAATATCAGTTACAGGAATAGAAGGCAACTGAACATTAATGCAAAGTATCAACAAGAATACACTGTCATTATAATCCCACTCTAACTTTGATAGGAAGGTTATTGATCCTATTTTACTTCCATTTTGAATCTTTAAAACCATTTGCAACTAGTTAATGCTCTACTTCAACTTCAAATTAAATTAAACATTTTAATGTCATGTATGGTTTCCAAAACCATAAGAAATTAAAGAAATTTCATAATGGAAAAGGCAACGAGTCTCTTATGAAGTTATAACATTGATGTTCTACTTCAACTTTGAATCATACCAGGCATGGTTTCCACAAGAAATCATAGAATTTCTTAATGCCTAGGCACCGCAACACAAGTATCTTAGGAATTATATTAAAACATGAACATTAGCAGTCATACCCAACTTCAGTTTAAATGTGAAAGATCAAAATATGAACAAATAAAGCTAGATACTTACCATAGATAAGATCTATGCTTCAATAAAATAATATCTGCTCTCCTAACAATTGGAAATGCTGCTAAAAATTTCTTTGGTTCAATCCCTCTCTTCAAAGATAAGGGTCTTGGAGGAGCATATGAACCCTTAAAATAAAAAATATAAAAGATCCATTAGAATCACCTACATCAAACAATTGCATTCAGCAACATTAAGGACTATGAATACAAAGTAACAGACATTTGTAACGTGTAGATAGGTGAGACCAATTGTCATGCTAAAAAAAATGTATCATGGAGCACAACGCTTATCATATATCCATAAGATGGTTCCCACTAACAAAAACTGAAAATAAGAACCAAAAGTCGACAAGGTAAGATTATTAGTAAGTACATTAATACACATCTGATGATGGCCTTCCGACTAACAAAAAAATTTAACTTGCAAGGATGCCTCAAAAAGAATGCACTTTCTGCCTTCCAACTATGACAACATAACAGTGAAGAAAACAAACTTCCCCCACTGTAGAACATGCAATAAAAGGTCAATATTATTATGGAAACTCAATACTAAAATACGGTGAAATCATTGTCAAGAAAAACAACTTTCATAATTCATCCTGTCCAAAAGCAAGGACACAGTCAAGACTTTTGATGTAGTTGAACGGCCCAGTCACATCCAGTTCTTGACCAACATTGTAAGTGTACATCACGAATGCATAAGTGGGGTTCCTTCATGTTTGACTTATATCAGTTTTAAGATTATAAACATAATATATCACTTATCATATGCAAATCCCTGTAACTTACCATATGCAAATCCCCATAACATAAGAAGTAGAATGTAAATGAATCCCCTAGATATCTTGACCAAAAACAACTTCAGTTGCCTTCAAGAGAGTTAAAAAACAGCACAAACTTAAAATAGTTTTGATAACAAAAGACAGACATATCGTTTTTGTCTACTCTTATCAAAAGTATTGTTGATACTTAATAATTCATCTGAAGGGATAACCAATGAGGTAAAAAACAGGTGTTCCAATGTAGAAGTTACAACTCTCGTGTTCTTTATTCTTAGCTCTCACAAAGAGTTCATTCATACATTCACCTCTCATCTTAACATATACAGACAGTAAAACAATGTAGTCAACATTTCTTTTACCTGAACCTGGTGGGTTACTAATGCCATTATCCCCTATCAAATCACCCTACCGTATATGCAACGACATCATACATAGCACCTGCAAACATAACAATTGACTAATATTAGTTGCAGAAATGAGAAACCCACAAGAAACCATTGGAGGTTAGTTCAGGCACATGCTCAATAAAACACAACTCTCTAGCATGAATCACCTACCCAATCAATAATCATACAAAAATCTTCTTGTTCCGAATCCAAATTTTGTCAAAGAGAACTAACAAAAAAATGGGGTTGTAACGTTGTCATAAACTATCATGTATGACAATATAGCCATGAAGCAAAGGAACTTTACCCTTCCATTCCCTTTTCCATTTGTTCCTAACAGAACATAGCGAAAATTAACACAAAAAGGAAATTCCAAATCTCCGCAGTATGAGCAAAACCTATCAAAATGAATAAAAACCTAAGAACCAAATTAAATACAAACAATCACAAATCCATAACTTCACAAAATTGCATCACCGAGCTTCGAAATTACATAAATTCTAACGAATTGAAAACCATAGAGAGATAACTACCTGTATGTATCAAAAACTGGTTCGTAGCAGCTGCGGATAACAATAATGATTAAAATTGTGTTAATTGAGAAGCGATGATGAATTTGTGGGCGTGATTGTGGGTTAGACGTAAGGATGAGCGGGTGGGTGGTGGGCTTGCTTGTACCAAAAGAATACAAGAAAGTATCGGGGTGAATTGCAGACGAAAAAACGAAAGCTTTATCTGTTATCTTCCAATGGAGTTTTGGAAGGAAAGATTAGGATAGAAAGAGGATGACGAAAGTGGTGAAAACGAACGTCAATTTGGGTCAAAATTAGGGTTTTAAGAGGAATTTTTCCCCCAGTTTCTTTAACTTGGGGATAAAAGTGATGGCGGTTGTTAATTGTGAAGTTGTGATTTCAACATCTGCCACATAACTTTTGGAATATTACAGTTCTCACCCTTGAAGTTTATATTTTTGACAAAAAAAAGGTAACAATTTATTGATGATTAGAATCGTTACAAATGAAATTTAAATCATTTAACAATTTATTTTTTATTTTAAAAATACATTTTTTTGTTTCAGATTTATCGTCACATACATTTGAATTTATCGTTACAGAAAGTTGTGTATGTCACATAATAACTCTCTACTATTTATCATAAATATTAATTTTTACCATAATATTCATCATAAATATACTACAGTTTCAACTTTACATACTTTAGTTTTTCTTTATTGGGTTCTCGATTGATCTGGATGAGTTTTTAATTCATCTGAATAGATTTTTCGATCCATTTAGATAAAAGTTAAAAGTGGTAGGTTATGGTTTTACACAAACAAACACACAACAAGTAAATTGATGAGTTCTTGATTGGTGTCGATTGGTCCCAATGGATTGTCGATCGATCTCGATTTGTTCTTGATTGGTCTGGTTCTCGATCATTTTCGATAAAATATGAAAGTGATGGTATATGAAGGTGATAGATTATGGTTTAACAAATACCAAGTCAATGAATGGATTCTCGACCATTCTCGATCGGTTCTCAACCGGTCTCGATAGGTTCTTGCTCAATCTCGATGGGTGTTGGGTTACGGTGATGAAAAACGTGGTGTCTTGCGACGTTGAAGGTGATATCAAATTACGGACTTACAGTGTCGAGTTGGTGTACTCACTTGAACGTTCATAAATATTCATAATAAATATAATACATACATATCATTTCATGAAAAAGAACGGGTAAAACGAAAACAAAAAAAATATATCAAGATGAATATCATTTCAAAGAACATGAAATTCTCGTTTTTCTGATGTAAATTATTTGATTAAAATATTAGTAATTTTTAAGTTAAATTTAAACTTTTAAGGAGGTAAAAAAATTTAATTAAAAAAGAAAACAAAAGGTAAAAAGAAAGTAGACATATATTGAAATTAAATATTTTTTACCCCAAACCAAGGGGTGAAAAATATTTAATTATTTTAATTAAAAACTAAAGGGTGTTTGGGATTGTTTATTTTAGATGTTTTTTGATTTATTTCAGTCTGGCATCGGTGATAAACTAAATGCTAGTGTTTGGATGAGAAAAAATAAAACTGCTTATACCGGTGCCAAACCGGTAATAAGCAGTTTTTGATAAGTTAATCCTTCATGGCTTATGAAAAACTGTTTATTACCAGTTTATCATTTTAACTATGTTTTATTAATGTTTGTTAATTATTAATCTTATTGATATAAATTTTTGTCAAAAATATTATTATAAATGATGAAAAATAAATTTTTACAAGTTAAAAAATCAAATAAGTATAATCAAAAATATTATTATATGGAAGACTGTCTTTTTGGTCATTTTACATATATAAGCAAAATTTGTCAAACACTAAAAAAAACTTATCAGCTTATTGCTTTTTGGTACCGTTATAAGCTAATCCAAACACTTTTTACAAAACTCCGATTTAATATCACATAAGTTAATAAGCACTTTTACAAAAAAACGTAAGTTGTTTTAAATAAGCAATCCCAAACACCCCCTATATTTAACATGAGTTGTTGGATTAAATAAAATAGAGACCGAGATCATTCCTCAAATTTATAATAGAAATTGAGTTTGCAATCAAACTTTTTTTTTACGAGAACACTTTTTTACTATAGACAATTACATGTGATATTATTATTCCATCACACACACAGATATATATATATATATATATGTGTGTGTGTGTGTGTTATAATTAAATGTTAAATGAAACATGGTTGTTTATACAATTAATTGTTGAATTTAAAAAAAGAACTTTACTTAAAGATTGTTTGTTTACCTATTAATAGTTCCATTAAGAGGTAACATCTGAATCGTTAAGAGGTAAATCTTCTCTTAATGGTTTCAAATCAATGATTTTGTACCATTAGTCCCTTAACCATTCAGAGCCCTAATTTCATTGTAAACAATTATATTTTATTTTTCACTATATCATGAAAGCCTCTTAATCATTATGACCACTTAATTATTTTGTACAAAACCATACAGCAACTGTCAAACAACCCCTTAAACAAAGCACATAACATTACATGTTTATCACAACTCTTTAGGTGTGAATGCGTAAGAACGGATTTGGACCCTTGATCACATTTAATCTCGAACTCACCCATGAATCACGCTTAATACGGGAATTGATCTGGTGCATCTCACTGGAACCCGACCCACTCTTTAGGTAGTGTTTTATACACAGACGGGATGAGACATGTCTTGACATAATTAATTGTCTGCATTTGATGCGATTAAAACCAAACTAAGAAAAACTGTTAAAATGACTAAATTACCCGAAACATGGGACTACCTTTTTTGTCACGTCACATCTCTTCAATCTTCAATGTGCACACCAAACACACTCTTAATGAGTAAAAATACAATCAAAATACGTTGAACGGAACCAAGACTACCCGGTAAGCGCTTACCGGTAAGAGCCAACACTCTCAATTACCTTACCGAGTAATAGTTTAGTCCATCAAAACAGCATCGTATGCAACAACTCACCAGGTAAGTACTTACGATGTAAGTTTTACTGGGTAAGACTCTCGATCCTTGCCATTGTTCTTACTAGGTAAGTTTCTTGATCATTGGCATGTTAATCTGGTAAGGTAACTAATCCCATAAGCGCTTACCGAGTAAGCATTTACCACTTAAATATATTAAAATTTTGACAATTGAGGGCAGCGAGGCAGAAACGACCGAAGGAGACAATGATGTGAGCAGTAGATACGAGAAATAAAGGGCAATAGTGGAAATGGCGACCTCTGAACGATTCAGGGGTTTTAGGAACCGTTCAAATGCTTTATTAATTTTGCCACACACTTAAGGGTCCGTTTACCAAACGCTTACTCAGGTAAGCGCTTACCTCATCGGATGAATATGGTAAGGACCAAGAATCTTAACTGGTAAGCGCGAGACAAGAACCAAGAGTCTTATCCGGTAAATGAGGGCGACGACTCTTACCATGGTAAACACTTACCGGATAAATTGTTGCATGCGATGTCGTTTTGGAGGACTAAAATCTTACCCGGTAAGTATATAATAGTGTTAAATTTTATTGGTAGGCACTTACCGGGTAGGTATTTGGTAAACGGACCCTTAGCCTCTCGCTGATTCATATACGCCCTCTTAATGGAACCATTATGATAAACAAACACACTCCAACTCCTACATGCATAAAACCCTAAAAGCAAACAAGCAACCAGCATTTCATAAAACAGGCAAAGAAACTGTTACCATCCTCTTTTTTTGACCCATCAAATTTCTTCACAAAATCTAATTAATTTGACCTCAAATTAGAATAACACTAACATTCAGATGTAAATTCATATAAACTACTCCTTAAGAAATCAAGATTCACAGATTCTTTAGAAATTTTGTTTGAAACCCCACAATCACAAATACATAAACCATAAACAAAACATACATTTACAAAACCACATTTCAGTTTCATGAAAAGAATCAAATAAAAATATATAACTGAGGGCGAAGAAATCATGTACCTTGGTGATGGTTCGAGATATCGAGGAGAAACGAGAGGAAATGGTGGAGAGGAGGGAGCAGGAGGGGAAATGTCAAGCGATGGTCGAGCGTGAAAAACCCTTATCGCAAAAGGGTAGGGCTGGAAGCTATTTACACTGATGGACTGACCAGGTAACATTTACCAAATGCTTACTCGTTAAGTACTTGGTAGGAGCCACCACCCTCTATTACCTTGTCGGATAACATTCTCGATCATTAAAATGGATTGTTTGTAGGCATCTCTTACCCGGTAAGCACTAACCAGGTAAGAGTCTTCTCCCTCGGTTACAAAGTAAGAACCTCGGTTGTTGCCATGTGTCTCAGCAGGTAAGATACTCGGTCCTTACCATGCTCACAACAGCAAGCGTTTAGTAAACGGCCCCAAGTTAGATAAGTGCTCTAGGGAAAAAAACCATATGCTGACCGAGTCAGTGTGCTGATCGAATCAGCATACGCCTGCCTTGCAATATAGCATCAACCTGCCAATAAAATGGCATCAAAGCTACTTATCTGCCACAAGTATTGTGATCTTGCAGCAACAACAAAAATCTACCTGGAAGAGATGACCCGTGGTGCACCTGGCCCTTGTAACTTGTAAGCAATTTACAAATGGATTGTTTTCATCACTCAAACGGTCAAGCCCATCACCTCCGGTTCAAGAAAAGGACAACCTTACTAGTTCCTCCAAGGCTCATCCTCAAGTAAACCCATGATATTTAGTTTACGGAGCGGAAATTCTGAGGGGAGGAAAGGCGCACATGCTTCATAGCAAGAGAATAAACCAACGATTCAAGATGCACCCCAACATCATGGCAGGATATCACCAGAGGCATGTGTCAGTCAAGCAAACAAGTGTTCTTGCTTTCATCAAGATTGGATGGGAATATTAACACATTTAGCACCTGTTAAATCTGGATCCAGCTAATCCCACAAACTTTCCTCTTTCTCACATCATCTAATTCATCCCTCAGGTTTTTCACATCATCCCACCTCCCATTTCCAGCGTGCAAATTCGAAACCATAACTTTGTAGGTGCTTCTGTCTGGATTGTCCTCTAAGAGTCGCTGAGCTACAATTTCTGCCAATTTGGAATCATTATGTACATCACAGCAAGAAAGAAGTGCACCCCAGATGCCAGAATCCACATGGTCTCCCAAGGAGTTGACAAGATTATAAGCCTCATCCAACTCTCCAGCCATACCAAGAAGTTTAACCAAGTGAACATAATGCTCGTTCTTTGCTTTGATGCCAAAATCGGCGTACATTCTTCTAAAAATGTCTCGACCTTCTTTGACAAGACCACCATGGGAGCAAGCAGATAGTAGAGCAGAGAAGGTAGAATCATCAGGTTTTAAACCTCTTTCAAGAACCTCCCTAAACACTTCAAAG
Organism: Cynara cardunculus var. scolymus; assembly: GCF_001531365.2. Taxonomy (NCBI): domain Eukaryota; kingdom Viridiplantae; phylum Streptophyta; class Magnoliopsida; order Asterales; family Asteraceae; genus Cynara; species Cynara cardunculus. The sequence continues at coordinate 19,375,525 of NC_037533.1, read as the reverse complement.
GCTTCGGATGCAAGCCCATACAAACCAAGACTTGCTATTATTGAATTGTACGAAACAATGTTTCTCTTCGACATATGCTCAAAAACCTTGATCCCCAAATCCAAGAAACCGCACTTTGAATACATGTCTATCAAAGCAGAAGATACTATGACCTCACAATCTAGGCTATGGCGGATGGCATAACCATGTATCTGGACCCCTGTCGCCAAAATGACCAACTGAGCAATGACGGCAAGTAAAGTAGCAACCAGTACGGAGTCCGACTTTTTACCTTCAGTGTTCATTCTCTTGAATGAAACCAAAGCCTTATGATGCTCTCCAGACTGTGAGAAACCAGATATCAAAGCAGACCATGTTACTAAATCAGGCTGCGATAAACCATCAAATACTTTGTAGGCTGAATTCATACAACTACATCTCGAGTACATACTAACAAGCATGCTACTTATATGTGCATTAGAATCAAACCCACTTCTCAAACAGTAACCATGGATTCCTTGGCCAATTTCCAGCAAGCTAGAACACATCAAACCCGACAATAGTCCTACCACAGTATACCCATCAGGCTGCTTCTCCATTCTTCTCATCACAATAAACAAATGTAGTCCTTCCTCCCAATACCCACAACATCCATAGCCTGCAATCATTGTGTTCCATAAAACCAAATCATGTCTATTTAGCCTATCAAAAACCATTCTCGCATCATCAATAAGGCCTAGTTTAGAGTAAGCTGATACAAGTGCACTACCACAAATGAAATCCAGTCCCAAATCAGAAACAATCACTTGCCCATGCACAAGCCTAAGCCCTCCAAAATCAAGTCTTTCGGAACAAGCACGTAAAATGCAAGCAAATGTGAAATTATCAGGCTTTGTTTCTGAGGTGAGCATTTGTTTAAAGAGTCCAAATGCATCAAGAAAATGATGGGTTTGTGCATAAGCTCTGACGATGGAGTTCCAAAGATAGACAGTTCTGTTAGGAGTTTCATTGAACAGGTTATGGGCAGATGTAAGATCATTATTGATAGCATAAAACCTAATGACTTTAGTCGCGTAAAACGGATCATGTAAAAGGCAGGTCTTGATTAGTAAAGCATGAAACAATTTGGTTCTTGACAGGGTCTGATTAAGCTTTGAGAGTTCAAAGACAAGCGACTTAAATTGGACGAACATCAAGTGAACGCAGTAATTGAGAAGCGATGATGAAATTGTGGGAGTGATTGTGGATTAGACGTAGGGATGAGCGGGTGGTGGTGGGCTTGCTTGTACCAACAGACTTCAAAAAAGTATCGGGGTGAATTGCAGACGAAAAAACGAAAGCTTTATCTGTTATCTCCCAATGGAGTTTTGGAAGGAAAGATTAGGATAGAAAGACGATGACGAAAGTGGTGAAAACGAACGTCAATTTGGATCAAAATTAGGGTTTTAGGAGGAATTTTTCCCCCAGTTTCTTCGATTTGGGGATAAAAGTGATGGCGGTTGTTAATTGTGAAGTTGTGATTCCAACATTTGCCACATAACTTCTGGCATATTACAGTTCTCACCCTTGTGATTTTATATTTTTGACATACTCTTATTTTTTAAGGCTATGTTTGACAAACTAATTGATAAGTTAGTTAGTAGCTGATGAGCTAACCGGTAACTTATCACCTGATAGCTAATAAGCTAACTCATAGTTGATAAGTTAGTTGATGAACAAATCATGTTTGACAAAATTAGCTGATAAGAATGTAAAATGATTAAAAATGAATCATGAAAAGTTCATCAATTATAATATTTCAAAACATAACTGAGAAAATCTCTAATAGTATAATATATTAATTAATATAAATAAGATAATAAAAAATACAATATATTGATTAAAATAATTTCAAATTGATTATATATAT
>NC_037533.1:19356830-19373223 GCF_001531365.2 Cynara cardunculus var. scolymus | reverse complement strand
TTAATATTTATTAATATTTGTAATATTTAAATTTTATTAATATTTATCTATAATTAACAATACTAAATAATAATTAATATTAATGAGAGTTATAATTGACAAAAGTGACAATAATCTACCAAAATGTTATTCCAAGTAGCGTTTCAATAAGCTAGCTTATATGCATCCAAACATGTACCCTGAAAATAAGTTAGCTTTATAAGTTTGTTTATTTTTGTCAAACAATGCCTAAGAAGTCGGATTACTTAGGTACCGCTCAGCCAAAAACGTTATGGTTCTCTGTTCCTCTCTTCTCACGTATCTCTATCATAAAGTGTGGTTCATCAGGTTATCAGTGAAGGTACTACCAGTGTCAGGTGTCGTATACGGTGATTATCGGTGAGAGGATGTGGTAAACAAACATGAATTGTGATGCATGAGTCATACCGTGTAAGGGTATTATAGTCATTACATTCTCTTGCAACCAACGTTGAGGCTTGCTTTTTTATTTAAGGACTCCACCTGTAAAACAAAAACGTTAATATTAACTTATTGAGAACTTGGCTGTTATTCAATGTATTTATGACAACCTTTTCAAAAAAACCCTAAATTTGACAAGTACTGTTTAAATTTTTTATACCTCTGTATAAAACATGGGTTTCTTCATACGTAACATTAAATACATATCTTGAAGTAAGGGAAGGAAAACAAACGCAACATGTTTTTTAACAAAACAAATCTTAATTACCAGTCGACAGTCGTATGTTGGATACGATGATGATTTATACTGTATACTAGACATACATTGCATCATACATGTGATAAAGGCATAAGATACATATCAAAAATTCGTTAAAAGTCTTTACGAGGCATAGAAGATAAATATGAACTGTTTATATGGAACTACAGAAGAGGAAAAGGGGAAAGACACTGATATATCAATTACAGATCAAACAATGAGACCTTCAAGCTCGAAAAACACAAGGTGTCAAAGTAGTCATACTGATGATCTCTTTACGCAGTTTGTGTACGTAAATATGAATGTATGTACATTTTATAAAACACATTTTTTGGCAATGGCATAACTATATTACCTAAAAGATTATAAGAAAGGGGGGTAAAAGTTGGTTAAAAACAAAGTTTGTGGTCTTATTTGCACAAGACAGAATCCAAGGGGGGAAATAGGATATTGTCAAAAAGTATAAGGGGTTTTATAGCAAATATTTATTTTGAAAAATAAATAAAGGAAAACGGCGGGATCTGCTACTTTTGGGAGTGCACAATTTCAAAGTTCATATATCATCATCACACGCAGAACCAACACAGAATTGCAGATGACGATGCACAGGGGAAGAGTAGGAGATCGTGAAGTCAGGGGTAAAATGGCGGAACTCAGATTGGTTTCCGATAAAGAAATTGAGATTCAGCAGCAGAGGATGGAATCCGCTGCTATATCGTTCCGTAAATCTCTTCAGTCAATCAAGTCTAGCGCTCAGGAAACTGTATCAAATCAAGGTATATTTAGTTTTTAGAAATCTTAAATCGAGCGAAAGGTTGAGCCTTTTCGTGTGGTTTATGTGATTTGGTGTAAGATTCTAAAGGTTAATTCAGCTTAAAAGCTAGGGTTTTGCGAGTCATAGCATACTTGTTAATTACCATCATACAAATCCTAATCGTGGATTGATATTCTGTAAATTGGTAATTAGAGATATGTAATTGTTCTTTTGCAGTCAAACATAGTACATTTGAGGTTCACAATGGATATACTTGTTGCAAATTTAATACCAACATTATCTATCTGTAGCGTGGATGTTCTGCAACTGTGGGTTGTGTTTGAGGCAAATTTAATGCCTCAGTTGACGAAGTTGACCAGTTGCAATCTCATAAATTCTGAACTCTGCAAATTTTGGAAAGTGTCCTCTAGTTTTAGAAGGGAGTGGGGTCTCTTTATCTTAGATTGCTAGGAGTGTGTACATGATAAAATTAGTTGAGCAAATACAAACAAATGAAGCTGATATTTGATGTGGTTATTTCAGAGAAGATAGGAAAGCTCAAAGCTCAATTGAGGGCTGCGGAGGATGATTTGGTGAAAGCTCTTTCAGGTATTCTCTCATTTTATTAACAGTGCTATGATTTTTTCCATCACGTTATGTATTTATGTGTATCATGGAGCAAAATGATGGGTGGGCTAATGTTAAAAAATTAAACTGAATCTCTTTAGTGACATTGCAAGGAACCATTTTATGTTCAGACTTACGGAGGTCATTTACTTTGCATACTATTTTCAACTAAGATGGTTTATGTACTATGTAGTATCATGAAACTGTAAGATCATACAATAAGATTGGAGAAATTTAACCTTCCCTTAAAGTCCCAGACCTGTACTCAAGTAGGTGCACTCATGTAATCAGGTCGTTCAGCTTTGGTTGTGGTGAACTTACGATCTAAATTGCAACTCGAAGGTGCTTGTAAATAATATATCTATGGTCTGAGTCTCTGAGATAATCATAACTCCCTTCTTCCTGTGATTATTGCCCCTCCTAAACGGGTTTCCCACATCCCTTCTGCATATTGTTGATTATTGTTCCTTTACATCTTCATCCCTTTTCTTGACAATAGATGGACTAAAATGCCGCATGGGGTTTTCAGCTGTGTATCTAACAACTGACCGCTTTATTCAAAAGTTGAGGCTATGATAGCTGATGTATTAGTATTCTGATTTAAGTGGGGTTGCTTAGTTTAGGATGGAGGGAGTAAACGACAGTTTTCAAGTCATTCAGAGCCAGTTCTTTTAGCTTTTTATCGTCATCTAGATGTACTTGCTAATTTGTTCTTTGCTTCAACATAAAAAGCAACACAAGTTCCAGCAAGTTATATTTTTTCTGTTTGCTAATGGATGTGTAGTAAAGACCCGGAAAGAAGCAAAAAAGATGGCGATAGCAGATTCCATTTCTGCCACAAAAGCTAGAATCGAAGAACATAAGAAAATTGTGGCTGATCAAAGGGCCAGAAAGGATGAATATGCAGAAATCATATCACACCAGTGTGAAGGTATTTCTTTTGTATTCTGTAATGCCGAGGCTCATTATTGTTCATTTGCTACGAGAGTTTCTACATTACTTTCAGTGGGGGTATTGATGGGTTATGTGAATCTGATTCTACTAACAAATGTTCAATGTTCAGTTTGGGACGGATCCAATTTTCAACCAGAACTGAACTGGTATCAACTATCAGTCCAGTTTTTTGCTTTCATCCTTCGGTTTGGTTGGGTTTTGAACCAATGGACAACCCTAACCAAGACCAACTGCTTCCTGCATATTTAAGGTTTTTTATCAATGATCATGAGAAACATATGATATGTATCTAAAGCTTTTTGTTAAAGGATCATAAAAAAGATTTGCAATTCAATCTGGATGATAAAACATCCTATGAACCAGATGAATCCATCATTTCGTTAGAAGAGCAATGTCTAGTGGCTGGTACAGTGGTACCAGAAGCATTTCTTGTTCTATGTGGGTCACTAAGCCTTGTGCTTTTTAGGTTGGTAGGTAAATATAGCATGACCTTAGCCTGATTTTGTTAAAGAAATCTTGCAAAGCATAACTCGACAGTTCCATTGTCTGATAAGGAGTGATCCTTATGGTTTCCAGCTCTTGTCTCTATTTAGTTTTTCATATAATCTTGTATCATAATGGAGCGATGATTTCATTTGCGATCTTTTTTTTTTGAAGTATATAATATTTATATACGGCAAATGCAACAAATAAACTCACACACCCTCCTCACCTATGGTGAGGTTTGAACCCCTGACCTCCTAGAAGGCCAAGGGCTACGATACCGCTAGGCCAAAGGCCCTTTGGTTCATTTGCGATCTTTATGTGACAATTTACACTTTGCATGAAATGATGAGATATTTACATATTGTGGTAGCTCATCCCCAACCCTCTCCTCGCCACATGGTTCATTTCCTAATAAAAAGTGACATCCTTGATGTCTGGTTGTCTCATGTCTGCTTTGCCTTTTCTTTGGTTGAAGTTCTGGAAGAATGCGAGAAAAAGCATAATCAGGATGCAGAACTCAGAGAAGAAATAGGAGAGGCGATTTCTTGGTACAATAGGGTGCTTGGCTTCAGAATTGAAAGGGGACGTGGTACATAACTTACTTGAAATGACTAGTTATTGCCTGGAAAGAATTTATCTTACTTCTGATATTATTCTTTCAGGAATAAAATTTATATTCACCAACATAAATCCGAGGAATTCTAAGGAAGAGTATTACTTCACCATCCGCCTTGAGAACGATAATTACTATTGTAAGTAACGCATGTACTCCCTCCATCCCAAATAAGTGTCCACATTTCTATTTTAGTTTATCCCAAAATAAGTGCCACTTTCAAAAGTAATTGCCTACTTTCCGATTCTACCGTTAGTTATGAGATAGAGATATTCACTACTCCCTCTATTATTAAGGGTTGTAATTTAGTTGATTAAAAAGTGTCATTAATATGCTTTTTCATTGTTGACATATATTTTAGGATGGAGGAAGTATTATCTTGCTTGCTTATTTTTAGCTTGATGAAGTTATACTGACAATGTTTTGCTTCCTTGCTTTATGTGTTCAGTGCTTGATTGTCATCCACACGTGAGCGAGGCCAAAAAATTGATCCAGGAATTAAATATTACTAACGGCTTGTATAATTTTGTCAGAACTATGAGAACCAAATTTCAAGAAGTTTCAGCAGGTTGTCCTGGCCTGATCTCTTGCATTCCCTACATTTTACACTTTCTGTTTTAAGTATGGCTCGTTATCGAAGGGTTGGGTTCCGGCGAGAATGGAAGTTATAGTGAGAAGGGTAAGAAGGGATCTCCACCCTTGGATCAATCCTAATTGAAGAGAACCACTAGATCAACACTAATGGTATACACTAGATCAATTCCCTTCTAAAGCGCAATTCATGGGCTATTTTGGGATTTAAAGTGATCAAGGGTCCAAAATCCCTTCTTACACTTCTCACCTATACTCCTATTCTCACACGATCCTTCATACGTTGTCGAATGCTTGTCACTTGCGCTTATGTTGTAATATAGTGTTTATGCATAGTTGTTGCAGGAAGTTTACCCGAAATTGCATTTCATTTTCAAGAACCTTCTATCGTAACCATGTCTGCCCCACTCTCTTCAGTCTCCACTGACAGTGGAAGTGGATCTCCTGTAGAGGAGGATCACCCTAGACAAGCTAACAGAGTTCTCCGGAAAGCTAGGCATCTTCAAGGGGGACAATTGTCAATTCTGTCACCTGGATCTGCTTCATCTCTACGCCGATCCCAACGGTTTAAGGTACATTTAGTATATAGAGACTAGAGAGTAGCAAATAAACAATTTTAGAAATATGCAACTATTACACCTTTTAATTGACTAAATGGCAATTTTACCCTTAATAATAAAGGGAGTAACGAATTTCTAATCTCTTAATTAAGGGTAAAACTGGAAAATAGGCATTTGCTTTTGAAATGGACCCTTATTTTGGGACAAATTAAAATTGAATGTGGAAACTTATTTTGGGACGGAGCAATTACAGAGTAGAGACATTTCTTAATAGTCCTCCATGACGTGAAATGTAAAGGGTTTGACTAGATATTGTGTGATTATTTGTCAAATGCTACGCCTTTAATAATGACAAAGTAGGAGAATATTGTTGAACCAATCAGTATATGCAATGTTTTGTGTCAATCACAATTGGCAACCCGGTAATTGTGACTCTAGAACTTCCCAAAAAATGAATACATTGCACTTCCTATAGCAGGGACATCCTGGAATAGAACGTAAAGCTGATCCTATGAGGGTTATTTAGGAGAATAGCGGATATTTAGGAGAATGTTCCACAAGTGGGCATGCATTTTTTAACTTATTAATGGCCCTCCGCAAGTTGAAGAATGGTTATTAGCGGAGGTGGTGACTTTTTGAAATCTTGGGAGAGAAATGGCTGATAGGTAAATTTGGTCGGCTGAAATGGCTATTTGTGCCATTTTCCTTTCATCGTCTTCACTTTAGTGGTGTTTCAATAATGAGTTGTTCATCACTCCCATGATAATTTCAACATATGATTTGGTGCTTAGTTTTATGCAAGTATTTGATCCTTTGTTAGACATCTTAAATATCCTCAAATAGATATAAAATAAAGGGATGTTGTTGACAAAATGCTATTAACTTATTTGTAATAATGAAAATGGTGAAGTTGGTAATTTAACTTGAAAACTTCCCAAAAAATCAAATGTTGTAATTTTAATTTGGACACTCCAAAAAGGAAATAGTAGCATTTCATAGGAAGGGAGGAGTATTGTGTAGCACCTTTTCTTGAACTGTAAAAGGCAAGGGGATTTGAAGTACTTTAACACTTGGTTTACATTGTAAGGGTGTGTTTAGTAGGCATGTGAAATAATTGTGGAAGGTTTTAGGGTTTTAATTTGACATGGGTAATTTAGTAATTTACTAAACTTGTCCCATCTCCTTGATTTTTGTTCCACCATTTTTGTTCCACCCAGTCATGTTCTGTCCCAGTCTAATTGTTGCACCAAACATGGGACAATAAATTTTTGTTTTGTCTTGTTCTGTACTATCATGCGTACCAAATGCACCCAAACTGATCAACCACATTTTATGTCGCAGGTAAAGAAATGAAGGTGTAGCTTGCGGTTCCGTCATTACAATCTCATACGCCTTTTCTTATGTGGATTAGCTCAACAATATCTTATAACTTTCGGAGTGCTCTGTGTTAGTGGCAAAATCTCTTGTTTGCTTGCAATTAAGAATCTATCCAAGGATACAACGAGTGGACTACGGCAATCTTGAGCGATCAACTTCATTGGATGTATGCAATGATACCGTGTGAGCCGAATTCTCCTTGTTTCAAATGATGCCGTTTTATAAACAGTTATATTATGCAATACAATGCATTGCTTTCACCACTCTTAAGTCAATGTGTATATATATTCTAGTTTAAAACCTTTTCTCATCAGATTTAGCTGTTTGTGCAGACTGCAGTCTTCAATTTGCTGCATGTCTAATGGGAGAAAAGGGCAGAACAGTCATTTCACCTTCCCTTTACTCCAGGGGTGTCTTGGTGTCTCCTTAACAAAGGCATGACTCATACCCTAAAGCATCTTCCATGACATGTATTCTTTTTTAAGGATATAATATCTTATATACGGTAAATACTCACACATTTCTCACCATTGGTGAACCTCCTAGGAAACTAGGTTTAACCGGTAACCTAGGTACTGTTGGACCAATGACTCATTGGTCCAAGCCATGCACTTTCTAGTAATGTTGGAGTACCACATCGGATAGACTTTGACCATTTTTCAAGCACATGGGGTTGACTATGATGAGACATTTTCTTCGATGGCTATATGTTGGAACCTCTCCTTTCTCCTCTAGAGCTCTTTTGGACAGTGATATGGGGGTTTCACATATTCTCTCCTTTAGGGAATCGACATTCTGGCTAGCACCCTCTCAACACCTTGGGACAATCTGTGTCCATCTAACCCTCCATTGGAGGAGGCGTGTTGGCGTACATCCGCTACACTTGGACTATTCCTCAAATCCATGGGGTTAATTATAATGAGATTTTTCCCCGTGGCTATATGTTGGAACCTCCTATTTTTCTTCAAGGGCTCTTTTGTAGAGTAATACGGGGGTTCCGACATATTCTCACAAGTAACTTCTCTCATTTTTTTTTTATGGTTAGATGAGAATAATCTTTTGACACGTTTAAAAAAAACATGATTCTTAACAAAATAACGTTTCTTCCTAATACAAAAATCATCAAAATATGTCAGAAAGTTATGTATTTAAAAGATCATGTTAGAGGTTATATTCTTCTAAATGAGTAAATGACCATGGAAAATAACATGATCACAGCTTAACTGTGGCATCTTGTCTAAGTGCACATGACAACATATATCCACTCGAAAGTAGATAAGAAGACATGTCTTCCATCCCAAAAGGTTGAACGAATAAGTTGTCAAGTTCATTAAATAAAAAAACAAATATGGTTTTGATTTCTATGATTTGTTTAGTGGAATTGCTGTTTATTGAATCGAATATCTTGAAACTTCATATCAAACTTTGCATCGAAATTTATCGCCAAGAATCTTGTGGTTTTTTTGAAGTATGTAATATTTATATATGGCAAAATAGAGCAAATAAACTCACACACTTTCTCATCTTTGGGAAGGGGTGAACCCCTGATTTGTTAAGAGGCTAAAGACTCACATATCGCTAGGTTAAAGGTCTTTTAAAGAATCTTGTGTTTTTAACTCATTCACATATGGAATTTATAAGAATAAGACAATAATTTAGTACTAAAAGTATGCTTTTACAAATGTAGCCGGATACATTTTGATTATGTATGATTGTAAGTTATTATCATTTTTATTTTATTCAAACTAAAATATTTTAATTTGTTTTTTTTATGAAAAATTACATTATTTTTAAGGACTAACTGCATGAAAAAAATAACGTACTTTAACTTGATTTTTATTTTGAGTAACGTACTTTCAAAACTTTCATTTTGATAACTAAGATGTAAAAAAATTCATGTCACTAACCACGTCAACAAATAATACTGAGTTGGATACCACTTCACTCGCCACATCAACATGATAACCGGTCAATGTTTCAACCGGTTACCCGGGTACTTAAATGTTTAAAACTTTACATCTTAGAAATCAAAATGGAAGTTTCGAAAGTAAGTTACTCAAAATATGAATCAAGTTAAAAATTCTTTATTTTTTCATGCAATTTGCCCTATTTTTAGTTACAAGTTTGCAATAAAATTTTAGGAAAAAGCATGAAAAAACCCAATGGATATTCTATTTCAAATAAATAAGTCTTTAAATCTTTTTTGAACAAACCGTAAAATTGAAAAAAGCCCAAAGGATCTTTTAATGTTTTGAACTTTTGATCGATTAAGTCACTAAACATTTGTTTTGAATAGATAAAATTGTTATACTTATAAAACAAAAGAATATACAATTTTTTCTCCATGGATCAACAAATTACAAACCAGTAATAAAGTACAATGAACCAATAAAACAAATTACAAGCTAGCAGTAAAGAAATGACTAATAATAGTGATATATTTCTTGCGTTTTTATTTTGTGTTAGAAGTGTGAAGATTTATTTTGCTCAGAAGTTTCAAGTATAAAAAAGTGGTCTCACGGCTCTTACAAAAAACATGATGGTCTCACGTTATCCAAGTCTATGTATATATGTATATATATATAGGGTATATTTCTTTTACAACCTTGTATATTTGTACAACATTTGCAACCCAATTAATTGAGATATTTATAGAAATGATTGGAGTTCATTTATTATGATTTGAATATTTATGGAACATGAATAGAGTTTATTAATTATGATTAATAATTTATATAGGTGGAGGTTCAAACGAGAACCCCTGTGATTTACGAGAATGCGAGAACAACACAATAACCTCAAACTTTTTTAATTAATAAATTAACTTTTATTATATATAAATAATTTAATAGGGACAATAATGTAATTAAGTAATTTTTATAATTTTTATTTTATTTTAATTAATCATAATTATCTTTGCACGTTCCTAGTTTTACTCTTGGTAGTTATCTTCTTCTTCTTCTCGTTAACATCTTTTCTTCATATCACACCTCTATCACATAAGTATCACACTCATATCATATGATTATCACACCCATATTATATGATTACACCAAAATTTTAACTTGTCAACCAAAACGATAACCCAAGTGATGTATAACAGTGATTATCACACCCTTATCACATGATTATCACACCCAAATCACATGATGACACCAAAATTTTAACTTATCAACAAAAACGTTAACCCAAGTGATGTATAATGGTGATTATCACACTCATATCACATGATTATCACACCTCTATCACATGATTACACTAAAATTTTAACTTATTAACCAAAACGATAACCCAAGTGATGTATAATGGTGATTATCACACCCCTATCACATGATTATCACACCTATATCACATGATTATCACACCTAGTATAATCCTAACCTATTTCGTAACCGTTTTACTAGATAATGATAATAATAAGTGTTTAAAAGATAATGATCGTGTTTAAAAGATTTGATGATATTATTTCCATTATTACCCTTTTAATTTTAAATTTTTTTGAATCTTTTTAAATTTAAATTTAAATTTTAAAAATCTTTTAATTTTATTTTTTATCACAATATGAGGTTATTAGGTTGTTTTTGCGTTCTCGTAAATCACAGGGGTTCTCGTTTGAACCCTTCCCTATATATATATATATATATATATATATATATATATATATATAATTGAAACTATAAGATTCCTTTTCCCTTTTCTTTTTCCTGTAATTTTCCCATGAACTTTTTTCCCGCTAATAACATATTGAAAGAACCCGTTTCGATCTTCTACAAGATGCATCAGCATCTTCATTTACTATCACTATGTATAACAGTTCCATTTCAGATTTTTCTGTTGTATATCGATATTGCTGAATTTTGGATCTAAATACACTGATTCATTACTTTCAATCATCTCCTTCCCATTTGCATACTACGATTTAAGGTTTTCTTATATTCTCACAAATTGAATCAAAATGATTTCATCTTCCATTGAACAATCCACTGAAAACCTGGCTCGTCCCACCCAGTGATGCTTCCCATTCTATCGACGCCATCACTATTTGGGCCAAAATTGAGACAACCTCGCGCATCTCTGGTCTATTAGCCGGATCTTCGCTCAAACACAGGAAAGACGTTTCTGCCATCTGCGAAGAAGGAGGTAAAAGCTTCTCTTATTATAAATAGATCAACAAGTATACTGGAAATTGCTTATTTGTTTGGCTATTAGATATTTGAATGCTATAACCATTTGTTGGTTCAGACATCTAGTTGTGATTTTACTGAAATCTTATATAATTGGATTCATCAGAGAATATAGGGTTGATAGTTAAGCTATATGACGTGTTTGGAGGTGTGGAGTGCACACTCGTGTAATCTAACTAGAACCCGAGATGGATAGATGGTTCCATACGGGGTTCAAGGGGGACGCACCCGTTGTGGGGTCCTAGGGGCAGCTTTTGACTGTCCTAAGTGAAATTCTGAAGTCTTTGAGTTCCTCTCAGATCTCCTCAGAGGCCTATGAGGGGTTTTCCATTAAGTTTTCTATGAATAAAGCTGGGATTAATCAGTCCGTATAGATTGGAAAGGTTTTTCATTAGGAAAGTTTTTTTCATAGATGGAAGGAGCTTGTTTTTTAATTGGAAGGGATGAGTTTGGAAAAACTTAGAATTTCTGCATAAAGCTTCCCCTAGAAGCTTCTGACTATGAGGAAGTTTTTGACGATACAGAAGCTCCAGCCTTCTGATCCGTGTAAGCCGTTTGTAGTTGTTGTGCAGTTAACCATCCACTAATTACTCCAATAGTCATTGCTATTTAATGGGGAGTTATTCTCTCCTTTAATATATGAGTGCTTACGATTATCTAGGTTCATGAGGGAACGATTTCTGCCAAAATCGTGACCGAAAAAATTGAGATTATCCTCGAGTTAGTTTCGTGATACCCTAACAGATTTGGGTCGAAATATAACTCAAGGAAAGAGAGCTCTCACGCGATCTCAGTTTTTACCCAAGCTATTTTACTCACAGTTTCTCTATATTTTTTGAATTCCTCCAACACCACCTTTTAATTAAGGCTCCTTGTTTCTCTATTTCAATGGGTGTTGGTAGCAACTCCATTTTTTGAGTGAGGAACCTTGCATATTTAGTGTGTTTAGATGGATAACAAAACTTCATTCTACCAACCTTGTTGATTTCTTCTATTGGGTAGCTTCCTTTCAAATTGTTGTCAATTTGAGCTTCCAAGGCTTCTGCCGAATCTTGATGTTGGAATATTACACGAATCTGGTCATTTTGGTAGAGAAAATGGTTAACTAGATCATCACATAGTAAACTAGAACTTCAGGAATGATCCCTTTTAACCATTAGACCATCTCCACTCGTATGCACCATTTCTTGCATCACAATAGTGTAAAATTTGGTGTAAAAGAACAGGACACCAAAATGATGTAATAATTGGTGTTGGATTTGGAGTGAATTGGTGTAAAAATAGGATTTGGTGTTTGGTTGGAGATGCCTTTATTTGAGCAAATAGCAACCCTAACCGCCCCCTAGGAACCACATGTGAGGAGGCATTTCAGAGCTGACTCACTGGCTGAGGCTAGTGGAGGGGGTTCAAGTTTGTCTCCACAGGATTCAAACTTGAACCTGTTGTATATATATATATATATATATATATATATATATATATATATGAGCAAAGTCACTCTGCCCCTTTGTCAACCGAGCTACATGCTCGAGGGCTGAAGATGCCCTTAATATTAGACTTACCACTGAAACTAGTGTCTTGAGCCTGGCCGGGTCCTGCTTATCACGTGCAAGTGCTCGTTGACCTGTTATCAACTCTGCTAGAACCACACCGAAAGCAAAAACATCAGTTTTTGATGTGGTTTGCATTTCGCTTATTGACCTTGCAAAAGCAAATTAAAGAGGAAGTCATGATAATGATCATCGATTCATACCCAGTTGGAGTTTTACTAAATTTATGAGCAACAAATCAAATCTTTTGTAGTAATCATTAGATATACGCATATCATCAAGTCAAAGTGTCAAACATACTCGGGAGCTAGATAACCAGGTGTACCCACAACTCTAGTAGCTACGAAATCGTCCTCATTTGCTCGTTCAACGAATTTGGTCAGTCCAAAATCCGCAACCTACAACAACACCCTAGCACTGTTGGTTGAAATTCGACCATCATATGATCTTGAACATCTTCTTCTTCCAAATTATGAAATTCTAATGATGGAGAAGAAATAAAAAGGCGATTTTATGTTGACAGATTTTAATATTTCTAACAAATCGGGCTATTATCTTGGTAGAGATTCCTACAAAAACGGGTTTTATAGGATTCCAAATATGTCTAAATGTCCCAATAGACTTGCTTTATAGGATTGTAAGACCAAACAATTGTGCGTTTTATGTAATGGTGTTACAGTGTCAGTAAGTTGATAGAACGTTTCTTGGTGTCTTAAAGAGCATCTTCAACAACTATGCGATAATTTTTTAGACATAGAGTAGCAAAAGTTAAAATTCACTAAAGTAATTACACCCAACTTCAACAACTACTCTGTTTTAGCAATTCTATCATTAACTATATTATTAAAATATTTAATACTTTAATAAAAACATTATTTCTCTCCTAAACACTTAATTTCAATATCTCCTATTGGTGAGAAAGAATTACATATTATTTCTCTCTTTTAAATATGAAATTTTAGAGATTTCTCCAATATTGATGAGAAAGAATTAAATATTATTCTCTCTTAAATATGAAGCCTTAGAGATTTCTCCAATTTGGAGATTTCTACCCTCTCTCTCTTCTTTTCTTTATTTTAGTATATATTATGCATGGTTGGTGCAAAAATACACCCTAGATCTCCAAAATCTCTATTTTAGCATAGTGGAGATGCTCTAATAAGTATTTTAGTACACTTTTGAAATAAAGTGTCTTATTAGTCTTTTTATATGATATTAGTTGAAAAAGTGTCTTTTATAAGTGTTCTATAAAAAGATGTGTTCATAGGACCCTTCTTAGAAATGTCCTATTGAAAATTTAATAGGACACTTTATTAATAAGTGTCCTAAAAGACTTGTTAGGATGCCCAAATGCGCTCTTTTAAACACGGTTTTGTTGTAGTTGAAGTTGTATTTTAGTCGGAAATGCTTTTTCGAAAGTACCTTTGCTTTGAGTCCCAAATCAAGAAGTATATTACTTGTCTTAATATCTCGATGAACATAGCGTGCCTTTGTATGATCATGAATGTACTCGATTCCCCTTGCAGCATCAAGTGCAATACTTGCTCTAGCAGTCCACGAAAGCGGTTGGTGACCTGATACCGTCTGCTTTTAGAATCTTTAACATTCGAATCAATCATATCTGTTAATGGCCATGTTTAGCAACCATATACTAGCTTATTGAAAAAACCTGGTTTGATTTGCCTTAAGCTAGCTTTTTGAAAAGCTACTTCAAGTAGTGTTTCAACAAGCTTCCAGTGCTTTTTTCAACTTTTCTTTTTCCAATTATGCCCCTTATATGTTTCCAATTATTTTTCAGCATGTCCATTAATGTCATTTTACTTTGTCATCTAACTAGCTTTTACCAAACACGAATAGTTTCTCAGCTAACAACTAGCTTGTCATCTAGTTTGTCAAACATAGACTATATAAACGAGTCACCGGGAAATTACCTTTTAGTAAAGGATCCTGAAGATGGTCGCTAAGTGTTCCATTCGGGACGTATTCATATACCAAATATAGATGGTTGTCACCGCTTGCATATCCTAGTAGTTGCACCTAGAGAGTAAAGAGAAAGTTGGATCATAATTATCACTTTTATCGCCGTTAGGAGCTCAGTTGGCAAAGGGGCGGAGCGACTTTGCTCAAATACACAAAAGATACAAGTTCGAATCATACGAGTGATGGGCTTGCACCCCTCCACTAGCCTCATCCATTGACCCGGTTCCGAAATGCCCCCACATGTGGTTCCTAGGGGGCGGGTTCCGTGTAGGGCCGATCGGGGTTGTTGGTAATCAAGTTTTGCTCAAATAATTATCACTTTTTATTGTTTCATTTTCTATTATAAACTTCTCACCACATTATTATGATGAATCCTGCAAAGAACCTTGAGCTCTGCAAAGAACTCCTTTGACTTGTTAGATCTCATCTTCTTTATTGCAGCATCCTGTTAGACATGTAAATCAGCAATGATGTTAGATTATTGTGAAAGGGGTAAGTTCATTCAGGAACTGTAGAGATTTTGGGAATCGTGAAAATCAATTATTCATGATGAATATACCTAAATATTATTCATTATGAATATTATATTTTTACATTATTCATGGTATTCATTATGAAAATAATTTTCATTATTCATGACATTCATGAATAGTTGGTTTTCACGGTCTTCAAAATATTTATGGTTCTCAAATGAAACTGCCAGCTGCCCCTAGTGTTAGACCAGTGTGAAAGGGTTAAGTTCATTCATGAACCATAAATATTTTGAGAACCTTGAGAATGAACTATTCATGATGAATATGCCTAAATATTCATTATGTATATTTTGCATTTCCTTATTTCATATGATATTCATCATCAATGATTTATGAATAGTTGGTTTTCACGGTTCTCAAAATATTTATGGTTCTCAAATGAACCTGCCGCTGCCCCTGGTGCATAAAAGAAGTTAAAGATTGTGTTATTAGACTTGCCATACCCTTTTTCTTATTATGCCAAAGTACACACTACCGTATCCACCTTCGCCTATTTTCCTGGTTTCATCAAAACTATTTGTAGCCAGCTCGATCTCCTCCAGACTAATAATAACTGGTTTTTCAGACTCGATATTTGATGCTGCCTCTGCATACCATTACATATAATCATACTTTGTTGCTTGTTTCGAGAGTTACTAAAGCTATGTTTGGCAAACGTGTAGGCTAATAAGCTGATAAACTAACTATTTTTGATAAAAACTAGTTGATAAGTCAGATGACAATATAAAATAATCTAGAAGGACACGTTGAAAATTTTGATGGAAAAAATATAAGGGCCATAATTGAGAAAAAAGAAGCGGAAAAAAACCCATGGAGATTATTGAAACGTTGTTTGAAATAACTTTTCAAAAAGTTAGCTTATGGCTAACCAAACGGGCTTTTTCAATAAGATCAAAAAATAAGCGAGCTTATAGTTGGCAAAAATGGCTTAACATTCAACTGACCTTCCATGTCCATATTCAGAAAATGATTTTCCAGGGTCGTTTTCTCAGCGTTTAGACTCTTTCTGAAGGATTTCGATTCATCTTTCTTGGTTCTTTGAGCCCTTCTTTTTCTAAGAAGAAACAAGACCAAGAAAGCCACCATAAGCAGAACCAGAGCCGATACTACACTTAAGATTAGCGTCCAAGTCTTCATCCTCCCTGCTATCCACAATAAAACCAAATGAAACGGACTCAGTAAATCCCACATAGAGGTGTATATATATATATATATATATATATATGGTTGGGGTATGGGGAAAACCATAAAAAAATGTAATTCTGAGGTAACAGCCGGATAACCATTCATTTGTTCGGTATGCACATGTCTGTATGCATGTATGCATAAAATGCACACGTGCCCAAAAACATCTTCAATTACTTTTATGCACATGTGCATACTAGACGAATGTATGGCTACCGGGATGTTTTTCAATTTTCTATTGTTTTGTGGTTTTATGCGTACCTGAGTCTATATATGTGTAT
>NC_037533.1:19334148-19356170 GCF_001531365.2 Cynara cardunculus var. scolymus | reverse complement strand
AGGGGATGTTTATGTGAAGACGGCCGACTTGCAAAACATAAAGTAAAAGAAACAAGCGAGCAAGCTACAAGTGATAGTGTGAACAAGCAACAGATACAGTAAACAGAAAATGCATCAAGGACTAATGAAACAGAATAGAATCAAATAACTAGATGAAATGATTACTCACTTCTCTTCGATTTCGATCTCGAGGCTTCGATCTGGTTTTTCTCTCGTGGTACAAAAAGCACCCACCCGACATCCATATAATTCGGATCTTTAGTCAAAATCTTGTTCAGATTCTCAACCTCAGCCTCTTTTGCAGATAGAAGATCAGAAATACCGATCAACGTGTCTTTGGATTGGATCGTGTACGTGACAACTTCTTGAGCTTCGTTTTCTATACACCCACAAACAAGACGTACGGTAAGTTCTTCTTCATCTTCTCCACCAAACTTCCATACTTGCCCGCTATAATACTCATCAGATATATACTCAACACTTTCTCCTGGTTTCCGTTCATAAACTGAATTATACAAATAGTATCCGTGGCCACTATCATCTTGCTCACAACGACATTTAACCGAAACTAGATAATCAATATCCGAATTGTGTTTCATGGGCATGATTCTAGAGGCGTTAACGGAGTAGAACGAAGCTATTTCTTCGGGTTTATGGCCTTTAGAAATGTGGTACAGATAGGAATCACATGTATGATTGTAGTTAGAACAAGTTAATGGGTACATAAGTGTTGATTTTATGACCAAATTGAGGGAAAAAACTTGTGTGATGAAGAAAGAAATGGAAAGGAAAAGAGTTGATGAGGAGGCCATGAGCATCTTTCAAGAGGAAAATAGAATTGTTGGATATGAAGATTGGTATAAATGTAGTGGTAGTTTTTGAATTTGCTCACTTGTCATCTAGTTAAAGAGTCTTAAGAGAATGGTGATATTTAAATGAATGTCCTTCTCATAGATTATGAGGCACATCTGTTAGACAGATGTGATTTTATAGGGTGTGTTTGATATACTGAATAAGATAGAATAAAATAAGGATCATTGTTTCATGTTTGACAGGAATTTTTATGTGGAACAGACATGAATTTTTATGTGGAACAGACAAGAATAAGGTGGAGCAGACGTGTTCCACCCCCACCCTATGGAACAAAGTGAAACAAACATATATTTTATCTTACACCCTTAAAACAAAACTTAATTCTCTTCTAAAACATCAAATACGTCTCCCTTTTTACATTTTACCTATTCTTTAAATTTATATTTATTGTATTTTATTCTTTTTAAACTTTTGCATTACTGACTTCAAAATAGTATTTTTATATGTTTTCTGTATATTGATTAATTTATGCAATTTATTAAATATTGATAATATAAAAGAATATAAAATGTATAAAATAAAATTTGGAAACTATTTTTGGTGTCATTTTATCGTATTGACGAGAACTTTTTAATAATATATATTGTTATAAAATTTACAATTTAATAAATTACATTAAACTAATGAAGATATATAAAATATATAAACAACTTATCATTGTACCATTTCTGTCATATCTGTTCTATCATGTTTTGTTCTGTCCTATCTGGGTAATAAACGCACTCAAAAGGGTTATTTAGGTAAATGACCTCCTCATAAATGTTTTTTAAATCCATATCTTTCTGACAATTGTTGTTTAAATCCATGACCTTTTGACAAGTTTGTAGGGTCATTTAAGATATGACTTTAAATGAGTTTTTAATTAAATTTATGATTTCCTGATCTATTAAAGAAAAAGAAGTCTTCATATTCATCAGAAGGATGTGGATTTTAATGAAAATCTCATTTAAGGTTATATAACTAAATTAGCAGTTTCTTTCTAGGCATTCTTATGTTAAGCAGTTTGATAATATGTCAGAAGGTCATGAATTTAATTAAATAGTTGACAAAAAGGTCATTTAACTAAAGACTTGATCTTAAGTATGTCTGAATGCCAGACATTTAGAAAAATCTGTTAAAAAGTTGGGGAGGGGGATCTTTTCTATCATTTTACAGATACTTTGTTACTGATTGTTTTTCAAAAAGAACCACAGAACCACACTCGAAAGGGGAAATTTTTGCCACCCTAGTAATTCATGGATTATTTAGGATATCTTATGATAAAGTTTTTTAAATGCATCATCTTCTGACATATTTAAGGTTTGAACTGGTTTCTACTTCCTTTCTCGTCCCCGACTATTTTGTACTTATTCATCGTACATATGTTAATGTCTTGTTACTATGGGTCTAGTGGCATTTATGATTCTTGATTTTGGTTATTCCTCATCCGGATGGGCTCGTGTCGCTATCGGGAATATCAAAACTCTCGAAGGCATAGTATTTATTTTGATGTGTATATATATATATATATATATATATATATATATGCATTTACACACGTATACGGGTTTTCAGTGTATGGTTTGATACGTAGTTTGATGTTGACCATACGTTGACTTTGATCTTCACAAAGAAATGGCTTTATAATTGTCACAATGGTGGAGCTTATTTTGTTCAGTTTTCTTTTTTATAAAAAAAAGTGGGACCCACATGCGAAGACAAGCTTGTAATTGTACAAGAAAAAAAGTGATCTACAATAAGCTTCATTGGGGATTGGCAGTGAAATTGGTATGGTACCAAGTTTTCTTTTCTCAATATTGAGTATCAACCGATTATAATTGGTATGCAAAATTTTATGTTATAGTTGGTACTGGTTTTGTACCAACTTCAAGTTACATATATGTGTTGTTTAAGGGATTATATGTGTGTGTATATATATATATATATATATATATTGCATTTTATTTATAGTTTCCTGCTTATAATTTGTTTTACTCATTTATCAGCATTCAGCAATGAACTTTCAAGAGGGTCAAAGTCTCTTCAGACATTTTCTATTGTATTTCTGTGCATGATTACAAAAAAGAAATTCCAAAACACACACATATATATGTGTGTATATATATAGGTTTAGAGGAAAATCATAAAAAAATGAAAAACTGAGAAACATTTTAGTAACCGTTCATCTGTACGGTATGTACATACACATAACATTCACACGTATATAGAAATCAGGAAACAAATTCAAATACTTGTATGTATATACCAAAACATATATTTCCTACAACCTCTCTTTATACATACATATATAATATCGTGTGCATAATATAAACATATATGCACACGCACGTGTGCACACACACACATATATACATTCATATAATTGAGATCACGGAAGACCAACATGTTTTTGTGAGACCCGTGAGACTATTTTTTTACACTTGAAACTTCACAGCAAAATGTTGTGAAGGTAACATTCACAGTGTTTTTGCTGTGAAAGTTCAATTTTTTTTACCTTCACAACATTTTGTTATGAAGTTTCAAGTGTAAAAAAATGGTCTTAAGGGTTTCATGAAAACAGACTGGTCTCACGTAAACTCATATATATATATATATATATATATATGTATGGCCTGCTATAAGTCTCCATCATCATTGGGAATTCCTCCTACAATCATTAGAATGGCTTTTGGACTTTGGAGGATTTTGAGGTCATACATATTTGGGCCCATGAATTTTAAACTTGATTTTATTTTAGGATTTTAGATTCAATTATCTAATTTGTATTGAATTTGATTATAATAAATAATTTCAAAACATATTGTATTGGAAACAAAGCTGTAATCAGGTTTTATGTTAAAATTTAAACTGAAATCTAGTTTTTGTGAAGATTATTGTTTCAATTTTGTGTTCGATTAATATAAGTTCACGACTTACTTAACCAGATATCTAGATAC
This sequence comes from Cynara cardunculus var. scolymus, assembly GCF_001531365.2. Classification (NCBI taxonomy): domain Eukaryota; kingdom Viridiplantae; phylum Streptophyta; class Magnoliopsida; order Asterales; family Asteraceae; genus Cynara; species Cynara cardunculus. The sequence goes on along the minus strand of NC_037533.1, from coordinate 19,352,361 downwards.
TGATTTTTAATTCGGTTGATCAAACTGATAGCTTGGAATTATTCACTTGATCGAACCTACAACTCTTGTTGGCATGAACCCGATATCCAATTTTGTTATGTTATACTGTATATTTTTGCTCTAACAGTTATGTTATACCGTATGCTAAAATTAGAGAAAAGAAGAGAGATGGTCGAAATGTACAAAGATGAAATATCTAAAAATTTCATATTTTTAAAAAAGATAAATAATATTTAAAACATAATTGATATAGATTGGTTTGAGCTTGGGCTCCAAAGCTTAAAAGTGTCTGAAGGTCTCAGGTTCAAATCCAAGGAGGATTAAAAATCCTCTTGTGGCAACAGAGGTTTAAATGCGGTGACTCTGGGCTACTACGAAGCAGGTGGTCATCTTGAAATTAGTCGGCTCATATGGCGGATTGGATATCCATGTTAATAAAAAAAAATACTCTTAATAGTTAGGGATGTTTTTAATTCACTAATGATTATTTGATTATTACAATTCCAAATAACGATAATCTATTAGAGAATGAAGTAAATCAACAAAATCCAAAGGTTAAAATGAGGAATAAAAATCATCTTGTGGTTATGGAGGTTCAAATGCGGTGACTCCAGGCTACCTGCAAAGTAGGTGGTGTCCTAGAATTAGTCAGCTCGCATAACGGGTTGGATATCCAGGTTAATAAAAAAAATCAACAAACGAAAATAATTAATTTGATATTAATTGAAATAAAATTGATTATCAACTACTAAAAAAGTGTTTATATATTTATTTATTAAATAATCAAAAAGTGTCAAACCTTAATATTATTAATTTTAATTTAAAAAAAAAATTAAATTATAATATAATTAGAGTTTTGAATATTGTTATTAAATAATTTGATAAAAACCTCTTCATTTAAAAATTATATAATTTTCTAACTTTTAATATTTTTATATCATATTCTCTAAATCATGTATAATACAATAATACCCATTATGAATCACAGGGACAGTATTTGACTGGTTTGAACTTGGACTCTAAAGGTCAAAAGTGTATGGAAGTTTCAAATTCGAATTCAAGAAAGAATAAAATCTTCTTGTGGCTATGGATGTTCAAATGCGGTGATTTCAGACTACCCGTAAAACGAGTGATCGTCCTGGAATCAGTCGACTCGGATAACGGGTTAGATATCCAAGTTAATAAAAAAAATTAATAATAATACCCATTATGTTAGTTTCTTTATCACCACTATAGACATTTTACGTGAAGTTATTAATTGTGGATTCATATTTTTTGTCGAACGGGTATGCTTTTAAGGTAGATAAAAAAACTCGTAAAATTGCCCGTTGTATTTTTAGTTGAATTCTATCATTTCAAAAGATTTTCAAAGCTCTTCTGTTAATTTCCAGAGATTTTTAAGTTTTTTAGCTGATTTCGATTTTTGTTTTTGTTTTTAGCTGATGCTTATAATATCACAGAACCCTCAATGTTTACGTATGCATTTTTTATACCTGAAAAAAATAAATTAAAATCAATTCGTATTAATAAATAAGTTTAATTTCAAATATAATAAATAAATAATGCATTTGCTATAAATATTCGTGTAATGATGTGTGTCACATCTTAATTTTGTGGTTTTGAAACCCTCTTTAAAAAAATAAAAATATAATAATATGGATATGAAATTAAATAGAAAGAATATTATTTTTAATATAATTTATTTATTAAAATAATTTAACAAAAAAACAAATTTGGGGTCGATACTAAACACTTACTTGGTAAGTGCTTATTGGATAAATTTCCTCATCGGATGAACATGAGAAGGGCTAAAAATCTTACTGGGTAAGAGCGATGAGAAGGATTGAGAGTTTTACTCGGTAAGTGAGGATGACGACTCTTACCTAGTAAATCATTGCATTCAATATGTTTTGATATATTAAAATCTTATGCATCAAAATAAAACATAGTGTTGACTCTTATCAGTAAGCGCTTACCGGGTAAGCAATTAGGTAAACGGCCCTTAAATCTATGAAGTTTATCGTTTGATTATGTAGTTAATGAAGTTTTAATAAATTATACATGGATCATAATAACTTGTAATTTTAAAGTATTTATACGAATGAGTTGAGTTCTAGTGAGAAGGAGATTTAAGGTGAGAAGCGTAAGAAGGGATTTTCACTTTTAGATGCATATTAGGATAAGATGCATCGAGATGTACAAGATCAATCTCCGTAACAAACGCGATTCATGTGTGAGTTTGAGATTAAAGGTGATCAATAATTCAGATCCATTTTTACGCTTCTCACTTTAAATCTCCTTCTCACACGATCCTTCGCCTAAATTGTATATAATGCTTAACTTAAAAAAGAGGGCGTTTGGATTTTGAAAAGATGAGTTTTTTTTAAGATGTTCCATTTGTTTAGTTTTTGGTATTACAAAGTAAGCCATGAAATTTACGATGAACTCAATGAACGAATGGTTTTTTATGAATACATTTTTTTTCGTGAAATAGTGATCTTTTGTAAACATGTTTAATTTATGATATTGTACTTTTTAGTAAACATATTTGATTAAATTTACAATATTTAAATGATAAAAATATTAAATTTAAAAGTACGATGTTGTAATAGAAATTAGTGATGTTATAATAAGATAATTTTGAAAGTACAATGCTATAATAAGAAATGCCATGTCAGTATTATCGTACATGTGGACAGCTTACGTAGACGATGAGGTGACAAAGAAATCTAGTATAATAGGTTAATTTAATTTAAGAGGTTACCCAATGCTATAATATGAAATTTATTTAAAGTACGATGCCTAATAATTTTTTTTAAAGTATATTGTCATAATAAGAAAAACTGAAAATACAATTTTATAATAAGAAAATTTGTAAAAGTAGGTTTCTATTTCACGCATTTTACGCTATCCATAATTGCCAACAATCTAATTCTCCTAAGTTTTGATCTTGCACTTTAGAGATCGTCATCGTTGGATGTATATTGAACAAAAGCAAGCAGAGCACAACGAACACTTCGTCAACACACGTGTCCATCATTAAGGGTTCATCATCAGCTCTCACAAATGTCATCGTGGAAACCACGTCACATCCTTCCTTGTTCGTTTTCTCCGAGATTCTTGTTGTCCCTAATATTCTCGAGGTATAAATTTTTGCCATTTTTTTTTATGTATTTTGCCATTACCAGTATGATTAGTTTCTTCCTACCAAATTTGTGTTTTTAGCGATGCTTCCATCAGTTTCTGTTTGCACAGATATATGAGAGGAATTAATTTTCAGTAGCTGTATCAAATGTATATCTTTCAAGAATGTGAAGATGGAGAGGTTCAAAACAAAAGGTCTTACGAACAGTTATTTATGGCTGAACGAATAAGCCATATAGGCTATACAGCCCATTAAGCCATAACTGAACAACCCCTTAGTGAATGCTTGTATTATACGACTGATATTCGAATGTTTGTATATATAGATAGATATAGCTTGTATGGGTTGGGTTCACGTGAGACCAAAGGGTTTTTTTCGTGAGACCCGTAAAACCAATTTATGTTCATTGATCAACTTTATAAGCTAATGATCTAATGGTCTAAAGTTGCACGGTGATAATTTTATTATTATTGAGAAGTTTCGTGGCAATTTTGTGATTATGAATGTTTAGATTGCATATCTAATCCAACGTTTGAGAATTGGACTTACAGGTCTTATGAAAAACTTTTTGGTCTCACGTGATCCCATCTCTAACTGGTATAACACATATCAACAATTATTTGAATGTTCGATGGTTTCAGTGCATCCAAATCCGATCAGTAAAAATGTCAACATAAATATGTAGGGTTGGGTTCACGTGAGACCAACCTGTTTTCGTGAGACCCGTGAGACCACATTTTTACACGTAACCTTCATAGCAAAAACACTGTAAAGATTTAAAAAAAGTCGAACCTTCACAGCAAAAACACTGTGAAGGTTTTAAAAAGTTACCTTCACAGCATTTTGCTGTGAAGTTTCAAGTGTAAAATGTTGGTCTCACCGGTCTTATGAAAACAAGTTGGTCTCACATGATCCCAAGTCTAAATATGTATATTCAACTTTTACTTATATAAAAAAAAAGAGTTAAAATCAAATATAATTGATTAGTAAATGGTATAAAATTTTAAGTAACAATTACATAATATCATATCATGTTGATGTTGGTAAAAGTTAGTTTTATTTGGGTAAAATTGAGAAGGAATATCTTTGATATTATTGGTCTTGAATGGTCAACGATCAATAATCCAACGGTCCGTGATGCAGCATTATCAGAAGACCGCTGTGACGGTAGCAATCCAAGTGATTTTATCCTCTTTTTACAGTGGATGAGAGTCCATGGAACCCGATGGAGTTGCGTGTACAAATAACCAATGCGAAGAAGATATAGACCGACCGCCTGTTATCATCAACATTTATTCAATCCGGCGGACCTTCACACAGGTCCCTTCTCTCTCGCTTCCGATTAACCGGAAAACGACTCTCTTCCATCGCTCCTAATTCTAATTCCTGTGATTTAGGTACAGAATCTAGACCTAAAATGTTTATGTCTTCTATTGTGTATACGCATATCTGTTTGTATATGTTCGGTAATATGTTAGGGTTTCGATGTTAGTTTCTCTGAATTATGTGTTTATGTTGTTTTCCGTGATGTTTTTTTTGCTTTGTTGGAAGGATTTGGATTTCTGTTGATTTTTTAGCTGTATATGAATGGATTATGGATTAATAATTGATTTGTGCTTCTCGAAGAAGTCGCGTGGTTGATAATTTTACCATTTCAGTGCTTAATTTGAACTTTTAGTATTTAAAGTTATTGGTTTAGTGATTATGTTGATGAGCTATTAAAGGCTTTTGTTTAGGAGCTTATTTTTATGGCTAAGTTTCTGTGGCTTATTGTTTTGATACTTCGATTGATGAGTTGTTTTTGATACGTTAGCCTTTTAAAGTTTTTGCTGTTCCGGATGAGTATTTGTAAGGCTAAATGTTAAGGTCGCATGGCCCATGAAACAAACTGTTTGAAAGAAATCTGGAAGTAGGAATGATGTTTTTTAAATGAACATTTAATTCTGGAATTTGTTTGTTTTCTTGTTTCTCAAGTCTTTTTGAACTATGCTGTCTGGTTATAAGGTGTAAATATGCTTATCGTTAGACTACTTCTAGACATACCGTGGACAGCTGGGTTTATTATAACTAATTAGCCAAACATATAATTTTGCAATTAAAATGTCATAAAACATGCTAACCTGGACATAGTAGCACTATCTCATGCATTATTGTAATCATGAAGGGAAGCTTATTTCCATTGTTTTTTTTTAAGTTTGTATGGTGTTATATGGCATGCACGCTGGTATTTTATCTTCTTGTTTCATCCAAGTGAAATTAAGCCACTGAATGCCTGTTTGAATATTTAACTTCAATCTGAATGGCTTGGTGAATTCCTTGTAGATGAAGAAACTCATATGCTAACTTTACTTATAAAATGACATTGGATTCACTTTAAGTTGGCTGCCCTTGGTAAATCTCAAAATTTTCTTTTTGACTAACCAGTTGAAATTGCATGGGCCTCTATTATTTTTGACTAACCAGTTGAATTATGGTGTCAAAACCAATTTCTTGTGTCATTGGCCACAAGTAAGCAAAATTACAACTATTCTTTGAAGAAAGGCCGAGCTAGAATCCTTTTAGCTCGATGACCAGGCTGCTTATTCAAAACCTGATATATTATTTTTAGAAATACTGGTATTAAATTCTTGTGTATGAGAAATCCATTTCTATAATCATGTAGTGCCACATACTTTTAATGCAAAATTACGTACATTTTCTTAACATATATATTTACTTCTGTCCTCCTGCTATTTCTTTAGAGGAACTGTTGCAATTTTGTTCATGCTACATCAACTAGTTTTTTATATTTCTCAAACATGTTTGTCCCCCAATATTCATTATTGCAATTACTAGAAAAACCTGGATCGTAATTACCAGTAGAAACCATTGTTTGCAGAATTCTTTGGTTGCAATCATGGCTGGGGCTTTGGTGCAATCCACCAGTTTTACTTCTGCAGTTTCCGGTGAAAGCGAGGTCCGTTCAAAGCGATCTGGTAGTATAAAAAGACCAGTCAAGATGATGGGCTTACAAGCTCCTTCAGTGAGGGTTAGGACCTTCTCTGGTTTGCGGGGAGTAAATGCTTTAGACAACTTGGTAAAGAGAGGCCAGGATTTCCACTCAAAGGTTGCAGCAGCCACCTCTGTCCGAAGAGCAAAACCTAGTCGAATTGTGCCAAAGGCCATGTTCGAGCGCTTCACAGAGAAGGCTATCAAAGTTATTATGCTTGCACAAGAGGAGGCAAGACGGCTTGGTCACAATTTTGTGGGTACGGAGCAGATTTTATTAGGTCTTATTGGTGAGGGCACTGGCATTGCAGCAAAGGTGCTTAAGTCAATGGGAATTAATTTGAAAGATGCACGTGTTGAGGTAGAAAAAATTATTGGTAGGGGTAGTGGATTTGTTGCTGTAGAGATTCCATTTACACCTCGTGCAAAGCGTGTACTGGAACTATCACTAGAGGAGGCCCGGCAACTTGGTAATCTTCTTGTCTTTGTGTCTTTATCTGTCCAAACAATATGTATGTTGTTGAACCGTGACAAAACTAAATCAAGGGAACTTATTTATTACCATGGCTTAAAATTTCAGGTCATAATTACATTGGTTCAGAGCACTTGCTTCTTGGTTTGCTTCGTGAGGGGGAAGGTGTAGCAGCTCGCGTTCTTGAGAATTTAGGTGCAGACCCAAATAACATTCGCACACAGGCAAGTGCACCTATATGTACTCCACCTGTCCCAAAATTAGTGGCCTTATTTCTATTTTAGCTTGTTCCAGAACAAGTGTCCACTTTGAAAAATAAGCGTCTACTTTCCAATTCTGTCCTCAATTATGAGACTAGAAATCCGTTACTTTCATATCATTAAGGGTAAAATTGTAATTTCAATTCTTACAAGTGTGTGCCCTTTTCGTTCATTATGGACATTTATTTTGGGACGGGGAACTAACTAACTTATCTTCATCGTTTTTATCCTTAGTAAATTTCGTGTACCAAGAGTGTGCTTATCCTTATGTCCAATCTTAAACTCCTTGAGTAGGTGATCAGAATGGTTGGCGAGAGTGCAGAAGCTGTGGGTGCTGGAGTTGGTGGTGGAAGCTCCGGAAACAAGATGCCAACACTGGAGGAATATGGTACCAACTTGACAAAGCTAGCGGAGGAGGTAACTTGTGTCCATTATGCAAGCGGTTTACCTTTTAAGCAAATTTTATTTATTTGTTATTTATTAACAATTAGTTTCTTCCATAATGTAGGGTAAGCTGGATCCTGTTGTAGGAAGGCAGCCACAAATTGAAAGAGTTACTCAAATTCTGGGACGCCGTACAAAAAACAATCCCTGCCTGATTGGAGAACCTGGTGTTGGAAAGACAGCGATTGCAGAAGGTCTTGCCCAAAGAATTGCAACTGGTGATGTTCCAGAAACAATTGAGGGAAAGAAGGTGGGTTGTAGTTTATGAAGTCATTTATATTGTGCGGTTTCAAATTGGCAAGAGTGTAAGTAACATGTAATGCTGATTCACTTGGGACAGTAGTTGGTGTCAAAAATTTTAGACTAAACTAGTAAGGGCTTCACCCTCTGCACCCTAGCAGTTGACCTTCCAAGTGCATGGTTTGGTGTCATAATTTTTTGCAAGTAAAAAATATCACAATATTTTGCAAGTCAAAAAGGTCATTCATAATGCCCATAGAAGTCTATATGTGAATATTTTAGAAGGGGTAGGCTAAATGCACCCCCATATATTGCTAAGAATGCATCCTTATATATTTGCTAAATGCACCCCTATCTACTAATTTTCTTCTCACAAACATCAACATCAAGACTTACTTTTTACATTTTCAGTGCATGATTTGACTTGGTTCTGACATAAATAAGGGTGCATATAGCAACACCCATTTTAGAGTCAAAATATTCTTCTTGCTGGACCCACATTCATCCTGATGTCTGTTTATGCATATTTTGAGCAGAGTAATATGCAACTATATCATAGGTCTTATGTTGGGAGAAGGGTTATGCACCATGGATTTTAGTAAATAGAGAAGTTCAATATTTCACCTTCGTGATTTCTTTCTTCGTGATTCAAATGACTTTGTAATTTATGCTTTTGTTTTTCAGGTGATTACTCTGGATATGGGTCTGCTTGTTGCTGGCACAAAGTATCGTGGAGAGTTTGAGGAGAGACTAAAGAAGCTCATGGAGGAAATCAAGCAAAGTGATGAAATTATTCTCTTTATTGATGAAGTCCATACATTAATTGGAGCAGGAGCAGCAGAGGGGGCTATTGATGCTGCTAACATCTTGAAGCCTGCTCTTGCCAGAGGTGAATTACAGGCAAGTGAAACCCAATGCAAGTATAATTGATGCATAATAACACATAGATGTGCATACAGTTAGATATCATCAATCAAAAATGAAGTTTCTATCTTACAAAAGTTACGCCTGCTTCGATTTCCACAAGTTATATGATCATGGATTTACCTTTCTTATAATACAAATGTTGGCGGTATATATACATTTTTTCTTTTTGTTTTTCCTATTTCTTCATCACAAACTTGTTAAAATTGGTGCAGTGTATTGGGGCAACGACCCTTGATGAGTACCGGAAGCATATCGAGAAGGACCCAGCACTGGAGAGACGATTCCAGCCTGTAAAGGTGCCTGAGCCGACAGTTGATGAGACTATACAGATTTTGAAAGGGCTTCGAGAACGATATGAGATTCACCACAAACTCCGTTACACCGATGAAGCACTTGTAGCTGCTGCCCAGTTGTCATATCAGTACATAAGGTATATGAATCTAGTGTCTCCCCATCTTTGATGTCTTGCGGATTATCATTGATTATACTCCCTCCATCCTAAAACAAATGAAATTCGTACAATTATAGAAGTGAGTAACTATTACACTTTTTAATTAACTAAAGGGGCCGTTTACCTAACTCTTACCCATTAAGTGCTTGTAGGGTAATGATTAAACGCTTTCGCTTAACTTATCGGGTAATATGTAACATTTTATCCGGTAAGTGCTTACCGGGTAAGAGTCGTCACTATCACTTACCGGACGAAACTCGTCCCTTGTCATCGCTCTTACTGGGTAAGCTTCTCAATCCTTGTCATGTTCACCCGATAAGGTAAAGTGATCTGGTAAGCACTTACCGGGTAAGCGTTTAGTAAACGGCCCCTAAATGATAAATTTACCCTTAATAATAGGAGTAATGAATTTCTTCATTTGATGTTACTTTGGAAAGTATGCATTTATTTTGGGACAAAACTAAAATAGAAATGTGGACACTTTATTAACATGGGAAAAAGATGTGTTGGTAATCTCTTCGTTTTCTTAAGCTTTTGTTCTCCGGTGCAGTGACCGTTTTCTTCCTGATAAAGCTATCGATTTAATTGATGAAGCTGGTTCTCGTGTTCGACTTCGTCATGCACAAGTATGTATTTCCTTGTACCATTATATTACTGGCTTTACCTTAGTAGGCCGTCCATTAACGATCTATATGCACTTCAGCTTCCGGAAGAAGCCAGAGAGCTTGAGAAAGAGCTTAGGCAGATAACAAAAGAGAAGAATGAAGCAGTTCGCGGCCAGGACTTTGAAAAGGTACTTTATCATTTACCAAAATATCAAGTTGGCTCATTCATCTTTATCTTGATCCTATGTTTGCACCGGTGTTCTTTCTTTACGGTTAAACCAAATCAAACTAAAGGTCAGTTTGTTAGCAGCTTAATGAGCTTAATGAGACTCGTGGCTTATTCGGTCAGCTATACATGATTGTTTGGTAGGGACTTAATGATATAGAAAGTGGTTTATTTAGTAAACTTCTAGGGGGAGGAAAACCAAGTTTTTTTCAAACCTGCCCCTCCTAGTTTAAAAAATGTTCCTTCCATCTATGAAAAAACCTCCCAAATAAAAACTCTCATTCTATTTAGACAGATTAATCTAGCTTTATCCATACAGGACTTAATGAAAAACCAACCAATCAACCCATAACCCAGCAAATCCCACTCGAAAGTAGGGTTTGTGGATGAGACGTATGCAAACTTGACCCTGTGTGTGGGTGAGACGTACACAAACCTGACCTCTACCCAAAAAGGGTAGAGTGCTGTTTTCGTGAGGACAATTCTTTCCTTTACGGTTGACTTTACTAATCTTGTACTCTTGACAGGCTGGGGAATTGCGTGATCGAGAGATGGATCTCAAGACTCAGATATCGGCTCTTGTGGATAAGAACAAAGAGATGAGCAAGGCCGAGACAGAGGCGGGAGAGGAAGGCCCGATGGTAACGGAAGCAGACATTCAACACATTGTCTCGTCTTGGACAGGTATACCGGTCGAGAAAGTCTCGACCGATGAATCCGACCGCCTCCTCAAGATGGAAGAGACTCTCCACACACGAATCATCGGTCAAGATGAAGCTGTCAAAGCTATTAGTCGTGCCATTCGTCGTGCCCGTGTTGGACTAAAGAACCCCAACCGCCCCATTGCCAGTTTCATCTTTTCTGGACCCACCGGTGTCGGGAAGTCTGAACTTGCTAAAGCGTTGGCTACTTACTATTTTGGGTCAGAAGAAGCCATGATTCGGCTCGACATGAGTGAGTTCATGGAGAGGCACACCGTCTCAAAGCTCATCGGTTCACCTCCCGGTTACGTTGGTTACACCGAAGGTGGTCAATTGACCGAGGCCGTGCGTCGCCGTCCCTACACCGTTGTGCTATTCGACGAAATCGAGAAAGCTCACCCTGATGTCTTCAACATGATGCTTCAAATCCTCGAAGACGGAAGATTGACCGACAGCAAAGGAAGAACCGTGGACTTCAAGAACACGCTTCTAATCATGACATCAAACGTCGGAAGTAGTGTAATCGAGAAGGGTGGCCGAAGGATTGGGTTCGACCTCGACTATGACGAGAAGGACAGCAGCTACAACCGAATCAAGAGCCTGGTCACCGAGGAACTGAAACAATATTTCCGCCCGGAATTCTTGAACAGACTCGACGAGATGATCGTATTCCGACAGTTGACCAAACTTGAGGTCAAAGAAATCGCTGACATAATGTTGAAGGAAGTCTTTGAGAGGCTAAAGGTTAAAGAAATCGAGCTTCAAGTAACCGAGCGATTCAGGGATCGGGTCGTGGAGGAAGGATACAACCCGAGCTACGGTGCAAGGCCGCTGAGACGTGCAATCATGAGGCTACTGGAAGACAGCATGGCGGAGAAGATGCTTGCACGTGAAATCAAGGAAGGCGATTCCGTGATCGTGGATGTCGATTCTGAAGGGAACGTGACCGTTCTCAACGGCAGCAGCGGAGCTCCGCCGGAGGCATTGCCGGAGCCAATTCCGGTGTAGACAAAAAAGGCCAGTTTCTGATCTCTATCTACAATCGACCAAATATGTTGTTTGTTGTACTGTGATGCTTTTAATTGGCACATAAAAACATATGATACAGTCTTATTGAGGCAGCAAAGTTAGGTTTCTGCCCAATGAATTTGCATGCACAGTCCAGCTCCAGCTCCAGCCACAAATCACGGTTATTTATAGATGTTGCACATTTTTTTCTTACTAATAAACCTTAAAAAAACCGTTCCATAGTTTTTGTTGTTATGATTCCATGTTATATCTGCTAAAACCAAATACTTATACCCCGTAAGTGCTTAACTGCTAGAAATTATTCTTACTGTCCTGATATTAACAATTTCTGATCATCAAAACGGATTGTAAGGGAGCGTCTTAATCTCGACAAGTCTTTACTGGGCAAGAGTCGCTTTCCTCATTTAATTGAATGATATTAACCTTTCATGTTTGATTTATAGAAATTGTAATGAAATTGAATTCCGTTAAATTACCTTTATATTGATTGATTATTATAAAATAAATATTTTTATTATATTTTAAAATATTATTACATACAAAATTCTCTAAAATACCAACTATCATGTTAGATTTTAAAATCCTATGTTTATAGGATTTCAATTTATAGGATTTCAAATATTTGAAGAGGTAATTTGTGTATTCCTTGATATATAAATCGTTAAAAGATGAATCTTATTTGGTAAAAAAAGTTTGAAAAACCCTTTGTATCTTGGGTCTTTCTCGTTCTAATTTCGTTGTAAATAATTAAAAAACAGTTATATTTCATTTTGCACTATATTATGAGAGTCTTTTAATTATTCTAATCATCTGCACCAAAACATTCAACAACTATGAGTCCTTAAAAAATCAATTCTTCAAACCAAACATAAGATCAAAATAGAATTCAATTTAAAACCCAATCCACTCTATGGAACCGAACCAAAACTATAAGGTAAATGAGCAGGTAAACAACCTCTAAAACCAATAATTTTGGAAAATATAAGAACAAATTTATTGATGGCCCTTGAAAAGCCCAATGAACACAGGCCCATAATATCAAGTCCTAGCAGCTTTTTGAGTTCAATCTCTGCCTCTGGTCTTCAGAGCTGCTCTCCTAAAGCAGTTCTTCATATAGGTTAGTGATGACAAGGCCGTTATTCCGATAGCTCCTGACGTCAGAACTCCGGTGACCGCCAGTCCGATGGTGAGCGACGCCGGTACTACAACTGGGCTGAAGACGACGAAAACTGGGGTGGCGATGGTAACTCCGATGACGGTGGCTGTGAGCGTCACCGCCGAGAATACGAGGAGGAATCCACCGATGGGAAAGAGGGTGACGACGGCCATGATTTTTGAAGTTGGGTTACTAGTTTGTGGGTGGTTCATGGTGGCCGTGGGCTGGTGGTGCTGCCTGCGGTCCGCCATCGACCGACGGTGGAGTCGGTTTTAGTGAGTAAGGAAAGAGGAGGACGACGAGGGGATAAAAGGGGAAGGGGTGTGTGTACACGTGGAATGGTGGGTGACAAGTGTTAAAAATATGGAGCGATGATGATGTAGGACGAGGTATATCCCTTAATATGGAGACTATTTTACGTAGTTCAATTTCAAATTTTTACGGTAGTGGTGTAAATGAGTCGAGTAACACGTTATTCGAGTTCGAATAGAAAAATTAATATCAGGTTCGAGTTTAAGTTTGATACATTTTTTTGAAGCCGGGTTCGATAAAACTAATAGCAAGTTAACCTATTCAAGTAAATGGGACACTGTCACTTAGTGATGGCCAAACCGGCCCGGGACTGGGACCAGTAAGAACCGGTTATAGGACCGAAATCTGGGACTGGTTATGGATTTGAGGTGTTTCGCGGGATCGGGACCGACCGGGACTGGATTGGTTGTGGCCTGACCCGGCCCGATTTTTAAAAAATGTAACTATTTTTTTTTGTATTTTTTGCTTTCTAAACACTATATATAAGTGTCTTGGTCGAGGGATTAACATACCAAGTTCTTGATTCGCAAAAAAAAAAACGTTCACAATTATCGGTTTCTCGCTATATTTTGTAAGACAATGTAATTTTTATTATAATAAAACGCATTTTAAAGTGTATTTGAGTAACCCAATTACAAATTTTATAATATATTAAAAATATATATCATTAAAAAAAAATATTTTTTAATGACCGGGACCGGGACCGGGACCGGTGGCGCATAACCGGTTACAATAAAGCTTGATCGGGCTCAACTTTTTCGAGCTGGACCGGGACCAGTTATGGCCGGTTATGAGAAATCTTGGGACCGGCTCGGCTCTGCTCGGGACCGGTTTTTGGCCATTACTATTGTCATTATTTAAATAAATGGGTTGAGTTGGGTTGGGTTGGGTTAAAATTTCCAACCTGTTTCCAACTCATTAAGTTGAAAGTGGAAGTCGAGTTACTTAGAAATTAAAGGAATCTGATGATATTTGAATAATTTATTTGCATTTATGGTAATGATTGTGTTTTATTCGAATTTTGAACAATTTATTTGTATTTGTGATTGTGGTTGTGTTTTATTCACATAATTAAATAGTTTAATCCTTTTATTTTATTTATAATTCTAAAATTAAATGGGTCAACCAATTCATTTAACATGTTATGTTAAGAAAATATAAACAGGTCAACTCGTTATCAACCAATTTAGGTAACATGTTGGATTAAGTTGAAAAATCTTAACCCATTTAATTAAACGAGTTGAGTTGGGTTGAAATTTTCAACCTGTTGAATAAGTGGTTGAGCCTAAACCTAATCCAACCTGACCTATTGACACCCCATACTTTGCTATGGGCAATTGTGTTTGCCAACTGCTTGATAAAAATGACCTACACTTTTCAAAGTCTTTTAAGACTAGCTTGCAAAGATAACATGGTTTTTACACTTGAAACTTTACAGCAAAACACTGTGAAGGTAACTTTTACAGTGTTTTTACCGTGAAGGTTCAGCTTCTTTTTTACCTTAACAGGGTTTTGCAGTGAAGTTTCAAATGCAAAAAATGATCTCACGAAAACAAGCTGGTCTCATGTGAACCCAACTCTATGTAACCCTATTTTAAAGATAAATGTGAAATTATATTTACAATGGTCTGTATAAGATAAACTTTTTGAAGATTTGTCGTATTAAATAAAATTTTGAGTAAATTACATATTTTAAACTTACAGTTATATATGGAAAATGCAACAGACACGATCCATGTGGTTGCATACAACGAGTTGGATCCTTAATGCAATCATAGGGACCCATTTCGTTAATTTATTTAAGGACCACATCAGTATTAACTCTGTAAAGATAAAAAAAAAACACGTATTATTTTCGAGCTCATTAGCTCTTGACCCGTGTTAACCGGTTTGCTCCTTAAACTTTGATCATTTCGTCTCTCTTTGGTCAGTATTAGTGCATTCATGTGTCGTAGTTCGGGTTGAATTGAGTTGTACTGCCTTCGTGTGGGCCTTGGAAGGTCCAAAATATATGGGCCAGATTTTCATGTCTATCGGGTTAGATCTTTGTTTTTCTTCGCCATCGTAGATAGTTTTGTTCGGCCCGACATAATTTTTCGATAATACGAGAACAAAAAAATAGGATAACTTGTAACACTGAAGTATAAACCTCTTACGTTTAAACCCGTATTAGAGATGAAAGAATTTGAAAACCGACGAAGGTTGAACGCCCATGAACTTCTTTGAATGAGGTCTTAATGCTTTAAAACACCGTAAAGTTTTGACTTACGGAATTCAGAAAACATACGTCCAATACCTAACCAACCAATATAATACTACATGCAGGAGTTGTTAACTTATAGCTTGATGAACTCAATGGTCTAGATGACTTGGGGGTTGTTTACTTGCGGTTTGATTAGACTTATTCGTCTATCTGATTTATTTGCACAGCTCATTTGTGTTGTTTACTTACTACTTATTCACACAGAACATGGCTTAATCACACAAATAGAAATAATGTGTTGTCCCCATTCAGCCACAAAAATGACACCCCACCCCTTATTTAAAGCACCTCCTCATTCCCATATGAGACACCCATCTTCGTCCTTTTTATGATTTTTTGTTTTGATGTTCAAATAATTAATATTGGGGGGTAAATCGGTCATTTATGTTATTCAGACCGTTGGTTCAGATAAAAAAAAAGTAAACAAACAACACTCATTTATCCAGACAGACAAATTTATCCATACAAGACTTAATAATTTTTTTGGTAAACAGCCTCTTATTCGCTCGATCATATAGGAGTGTTTCTTTATGACTTAATCGTTAAGCTACTAAAGCCAAAATGGCTATAAGAATTAAGTCTGGACCCCTCACTTGTCCAAATTATGTCCCTCAAACAAATATCAATAACGTGTAACACCCGGATTTTTATATACCTTCGTGTTGTATTTAAATTTTTGGTTTTGCCGCAGAATTACACTATTATTACAGGTTTACGCGGGTTTTTGTGATAGTAAGTAACCATGCAAGGGAACCAAGAAATCAGGGGTGTTACATAATGCCCTAGAAATAATCCTACATGCTCTCTTTGCCTCCCTGAAATCCGTCCCGATCCCCCAGACGTACATATTTATCTAAACAAACAACTTAATTCATACATGACTTAATGGGAAAAAAAAATAGTAAACAACCCTGTAAGATATTTAGTATGCAAACATGACCATACCATCCTCCACATTCACATCTTATGATTCCCCGACCATATGTCTTGTGGGATTTGGTATGTTGATTATATTTATATCAGGAAACGTATAACATCAGCTTTGAATAAAATCCGCTCCGACCAAAGAAAATGCAAACATAACTACGAGCATGCATCAGATCTATCTCAAAGACCGTTTCATTATAAACATACAGATAAATTACAAAGATTTATATCATACTATAATCTACATCAAAAACAAAACATTCCCACAAGAACACAGACATATCTGTTCTCTGGGTATTCGTGGGTTTCAGAGTCAGCTTACACATACTGACTAATCCTCCAGACTACCACAAGGGTGCGAAGTCGTCGCAGGTGAACCTTAATAACAACAAGGGTTTTAACAACGTCTGATTTTTAAGTATAATTGTTGCGAATAAAGACTCATAATCATCATTGGTTTCTTTTGTGCAAGATTCATGATGAATATCATCATTGAAGACCTACTAAAAGACTACTTTCGGCTTTAAATTAAAAATTAGGGCAACAAATATTAGTGATTATTTCCAAGTGATTTTATTGGTTTAAAATATAAGACCATAAAATCATGTCATATGATGATCTAAAAGCAAACCCTCCAATCATTGTTGCTCAACTTTAGGTTCAATTTTTCTATGGTCAAACTCAAAGTCAACTCTTTTGGAGAATTTGATTATGAAATATTAATGGTGGAACTGATAGGTATTATAAATTGTATGAAAAAATAATGTATTTTAACTTGATTTTTATTTTGGACAACGTACTTTTGAAACTTTCATTTTTGGTACTTAAGATGTAAAATTTTAAAGATTTAAGTACTTGGATAACCGGTTGAAGCATTAACCGGTTATCATGCTGATGTGACGAGTGATGAGATGAAATTGGGTTGAATAACAAATAATACTGAGTTGTATACCACATCACTCGCTACATCATCATGGTAACTGGTTAATGTTTCAGCCGGTTATCCGGATACTTAAATGTTTTAAAACTTTCATACTTTTGATTTTTATTTTGGACAACGTACTTTTGAAACTTTCATTTTTGGTACTTAAGATGTAAAATTTTAAAGATTTAAGTACTTGGATAACCGGTTGAAGCATTAACCGGTTATCATGCTGATGTGACGAGTGATGAGATGAAATTGGGTTGAATAGCAAATAATACTGAGTTGGATACCACATCACTCGCTACATCATCATGGTAACTGGTTAATTCTTCAGCCGGTTATCCGGGTACTTAAATGTTTTAAAAATTTTCATCTTACGTGCCAAAATGAAAGTTTTGAGAGTACGTTACTCAAAATATGAATCAAGTTAAAGTACGTTACTTTTTCATGCAATTTGCCCAAATCAATATATACGGCATCAACTTTTTTGGGTTGTTACATGTTCAAGTTACTATGATTAATATTCACTATATAAAAATACAAAAACTAATAAATAATTTAGTAAGTCGGTACCATGGTACTACCGTGATATGCGACTGCTAACACCGTGTACCAACCAAGTTTGTATATTTGGTATGGTACTACAACAGACTGTAATTGATACCAATTTAATTGGTACGATGAATATACATGTTATTTGATTTGGTACAATATTGCCACCCGTTATGAAATATATATATCAAAAGGGTTGGATTTCAGTGAGAATAAGATTTATAGTAAGAAGGTAAGAACAAAACCTTGATATACATTCGTCTGCATTTAAATACCTGTATTTATCCATTTATATCATTACAGCTGGAATTCTTAACAGATTCATACATGTTAAAATGATTAAATGTATGCAAAAGTTAATGAAAATGACTTAAAAGTAGTAGTTGAAGGTAGATAAATATAATTGAAGGTACCAAAACAAGTTGAAAAAATTAAGTTATCTATACTATCTTATAAAACATTTGGCTAAAACTCTTAAAAACTCTTAAACCCGTTCATCCCTATCCGATTTCATCCCATATCTGAATTCGTGTAACTAACTGCAGATAAACACAATCAAATACAGGATAAACATCTCATTTTAAATATAA
>NC_037533.1:19329325-19332658 GCF_001531365.2 Cynara cardunculus var. scolymus | reverse complement strand
ATATAATTAGAATAATTATCGAGTTCTAACAAAATAAATAATTATTATCTTTAGAAAAAAATTATATTATTAAACCAAATATAAATTATTTCGTTATTGTACACAAATTAAATTATAAAAAAATTGAATTAAAAAATTACACAAAAAAATGAGAAATTTCAAATAGTTAATTTGATACTAATATCGATATATTTTTGTCAAATTTTTATGATATTTTCAAATATATATTTTATTCAAAAATAAAAAAATCATCGCTTTATCAAAATCACATAAAACCATATTATAACATCAACTGAGATAAAAAATAAAATGAAATATTAAAATCACAATGTATCTCGTTGCATTGCGCGGGTACGCTTCTAGTATTAAAAAATCAGTTCATCCAAAAGCTCAGATATATTCTCATCATAACTCTTATTTTCAGATAATTCTTCCTCTCTTGTTTAATTTGTACTTTTAAAATTGTAATATTTTTTATTAAAAAATCATCACAAATCCCCGTTTTTCACTTTTTCTGATGTGATCTCAAGTATATATATATATATATATATATATATATATATATATATTTGTATAAACCGTGCAAATCACCCTCATTCATCGATTTCATTGTTTAAACTTATGAAATTTTTTCATGAAATTGTTTAATCTTTTGAAATTGTTTCATATAATACTTTTTTGTGGTAAAGTTGTTTCATATATGATTATTAAATTGTTTCATATAATACTTAATGAAATTTTAATGAAACTGTTTCATGTATTTCTCTAAAATTAAAATAATGAAGATGATAATATCCATGATTAACACCTTGCACAATAAAAATGATTAATCAACCTCTCATAATTACAAAAAAAATATAGACAAGATGAAACATTATGAATGGTTGAATGAAGTTTGTACGGTTTGTATAAATAACGTGGTTTGCAAAGTGAACCTTATATATATATATATATATATATATATATATATATATATATATAAAATTTGTATACATGCATGTGATAATACATGTAAAAAGGTACGGGAGAAAATAATTCAATAATTCTTTTTTGGATAAAGAAATTTCATGATAACAAGGGTTTTGGCAGCGCCTGATTAAAATCTGAGGTAGATGAGATTTTCCAATACACTCTATTGAGGCTTGATAAGTGCGTCACACTACTACAAAATTAGTTTTATAGGACGTTTAAAATATCAAAACGTTCTAATAAAATACTTTATATGACTTAAGTTTATTGGACCAAACAAAAAAAGTCCTATTAAAAAGTGTTACAATAGGTTTATATGATACCTTTTAAGTGTTTCAACAAGTTTTAGACGCTTTCCAAATAAAGTGTTCTATTAGCTATCTTTTACGATGTTGTTTAAAAAAAATTAAATATATATAGACGAGTTTATATAAGATTTCTCAAAATTGTCGTATAAATTATACTGATACTTTATTTTAACACTGTTCTAAAAATTTGTTAAAATGTTCAAAAACATCTTATAAACTTATTGTAACACTTTTAAACATGACATTTTATAGTTTGGTCATATAAACTAAAGTCCTAAATTAATCAAGATATCTGATTATATAAGACCAGTTTTCTTGTAGTGCCACAACCCAAGTGGTATTATCTTGAACGTTTCAATTAATCAAGATATCTGATTATATAAGATCACAGTTCTGCTTATTATATCAGAATACGCCAAAACCATCCCATGTCACCTGAAAGCACAAGTGACCCGTCATGTTACATCACATCTACTATTCCTTCTACAGACAGCACAACTTATGACAATAATAACAAAGTTTTCTTTGAACACACAACAAACATCATCAAGCGATAAACAACCAAATCGGGTTAAATATGTTTGTCGGGTCATTCAAGCGAAGATCTGTAAATGAACCTCAACGGGTATATTCCAAAATGCCGTAAAATGTAAATTTTGGTATCGAAAATTAGGATTATAATACAGAATTGAGCAAAATGGTAATAAACAACACAGTTGCAAGCAGGGGCAGACCTATGCGTGTCCTAGCGGGCTCCCGTGCACCGGCTCATCTTATTTTCGTAAGTAGGGATTTTTTTGATGTATGAATGGTGCACCCGCAAACTTTGAGAGGTACTCGGGAATATAAGAAATATCAACCAAAAAACCGAAAAAAAAGTAACTCTAAATCAACCAAAAAACCGAAAATGTCTATCGAAATCAACAAAAAACCCGAAAAATTGTAAAAATATACCAAAAAACGTATAAATCCATCGTAATCAAACAAAAAACTTAAGAAAATATCCGGAAACTGTGGAATTCAGCTAAAAACACATTGAGCTACTTTATAGACCTTTGATCTGATCCATCTTAAAAGTGCACATACTCGGCAAAATTCTTAGGTCCACCGTCACTTTCAATGTGTGTTCCTAATAAATTGATTGATTTTTATAATAATTTCCGATAATGAAATAGTTTTATAAATGATTTTTAAATGTTTTGAAGATTAACCCTAAAAAGTTGTTCTAAAAGGAGGTGTAGATTAACCACAAAGGTGGTGTCTGATTGGTTTTAGCTTGACTCCAAAGGTCAAAAATACCAAAAGGTCCTAGATTCAAATCCAAGAAGAAATAAAAATCCTTTTGTGGTCACGGAGGTTCAAATGCAATGGTCGTCTTGGAATTAATCGGCTTGTATAATGGGTTGGATATCCAGATTAATAAAAAAAAGAAGAAAGGATAGATTGTAGGAGTTTGATGGAAAATGAAAATAATAGGGACTGAAATTGCAAAAAAGGAGAAGTTAGGTGGGTCCCAATGTAAAAAGAGAGTTAAAGCGAAAAGAACATAGACTGGCAATTTACAACTGCACCCCCTTTGCTTCTAAAACACGTCAAAACAGGCCTACAAAATCTCTGCAAAATTTACTGTTCCCATATCCTTTTAGCTTTTGCTACCTAATTCATTAATGATTTGACGACTTACATTCATTGTGTCTTTTAAACAGATAACTCATGTCTTCATTCAAGATGAATATTTATCATGGGAGAGTGCTAATGGCACCTCCTTTCATGTCAGAATCAGGTCATTCAAGCATTGAGAATGTAAAAAACATGTATTGATGTTGATGTGTGTGAAGAAGAAATTCATGGATAGAGATACTTTAAGCAATGCATAAGAGTGCATTTAGCCCACCTAAGGGAAGTGCTAATGGCACCCCTTGATAGGGGTGTTGAATGCATGAGATTTGAAATTGCTTTAACATCCATCAAAATGTCAAACTCAATCATCATATTATATTTTATTACTATTATTATAATTATAATTATTGTTATATATATATATATATATATATAT